>NC_043974.1:18908820-19073820 GCF_902148855.1 Sphaeramia orbicularis | reverse complement strand
CTACAGATGAAGAAAAAGTAGCTTTACATCATGTAAATTCCTTCACACTGCTAAGAGATCTACCTTTTCCTTATTAAATAAACAAAACAAAACATACACTTCTTGTCAAATTTCCCTAAACACTGCCAGGAAGCCAATTAAATACTCCATATCTATTCAAATCAATTATCTCCACCATGCGAGTACCCGGCAACATTGTTGTGAAATGATTGAGCTAATGGGTTTTTGTTCCCACGCAGCGAGTATCAAACCTCTCCGCAGCAATTAAGATCATTATCCACCTTCGTGTTTTTGTTTAAGCCATTTCAGGTCCATTTTTGCTCAACTCATAGTTTCAGCTGTGATTGAGCTGAAACTGAGAGGACATTTTGTACTTTTAACCTTCTTAAACCACATCAACAGGCCGTTAATGCACTTCATTTGCAGAGGCTGATGGTCATTTCATCCTGAGGGCTCTTGACAGCACATATAATTGACCTGGTGCAGGGAAGTAACAATTATCCACTAAAAGTAGCCGCAGTATAGTTGAGTTTATTGGACAAGAACTTACCTTACCAAGAAATTGCAAGTTGCAGCAGCATGATTGTGAAAGAAAAACACATTCCAATGTTTAGTGTTTCTTTAAGCCTCTAACTTAACCCTTTAAACCCTAAGCCTAAAATGGTCCACCTGGACTTTTTTTTCTTATTTTGACTGTAAAAAGGTTAGAAAATATGCCATGAGTGAGTCCGTTTGCCCATTTTTCTAGAGCACTTTTTTCTGATCTTTCAAAATCTGGCAATCATTTACAATTAACTGCATGTTATACAGTAATACTGCTAAAACCGCTTCTCCTCCAGCTTCTAGTTAGAGGTCTACCAATATGGGTTTTTCTAAGGCTCATGCTGATTTTTTAACCCACGCCCCCTTGTAATTGTTTTGTCGTCTGTCTGTCCATTCAACGACATAATTAGAAGAATGCATTGACATATCTGCACCAAATTTGTACTGTGGATGCATCTTGGCATGGAGCAGAAGCCTACTGAAAATAGGTGACCTTGACCTACTTTTTCAAGGTCAAATGGCCTTGAGCAGTTATAATATCTGAGTACAGTGATCCCTTATTTTTCGCGGTTAATGGGGACCGGCGCCCCCCTCGAAAATCCGCGAACTGGAGCCGGAGCCCCCCGAGCCTATCCTAGACCTAGGTACATGTGTGTATGTATCTATAAATAGTATATAAGTACTGCAAATGTAATAATTATGAAATAAATAAGATATATATAAAAGAAAACAATGATTAGTACATGTATACATGCATATATATAGATCGGATACATGTACATGTACGTACTGTAAAACATCTGAAAGAAAAGAATGTAGAAAGTAAACAAAACACACACGTGCATACGTACTAACAGCTGATACGTACTCTCTCCTCTCTTCATTCGTGATGCTTATCCATCGTATACGTACACACGAACACATGCACATCTACTCCCAGCTCTCTTTTCCTCTCATACGCACAAGAAACGAATCAGTTCTCTCTCTCTCTCTCTCTCTCTCTCTCTGGCAGCTGCGGCCTCTCGTCTGCTGTGGGGTGGATTTTCGTGGAACTTCCGCGATTTTTTCTTGATTTTTTATTTTTTGATGAATATTTCTGAAAAATCCGCGAATAACTAAAACCGTGGAACTTAAAGCGCGAATTGGCAAGGGATCACTGTACTTTCAAATATAAATATGTATGTAATAAGTTTTACACAAAGACAATGTAATCTAAATAACAGGGTAGTGACTTTCAACACAACCTTACATTATATTTGGCCAAGGGGTATTAAAAGTTCGTGGCACGTCATCAAAATTTAGTCACCTGATGGCCAATATCTACATTTTTGAGGCTGATATGTATATATTTTTTTAAGCACATTGACTGTAAAATGCGATTGAAAGACTCGGATAATTAAGATTTTTATGCAGCAATATAAATGAAATTATTAATACACGTACACATAGTATTCTTTTAACATTTATTAAAGTGCTGCCCACACAGGTGCCTGATCAAATATCTTATAACATTTTTATTACTGGTGAAATATTTGCTTTCAAAAAAAAAAAAAATTAAGGCAGACAGCCGATCAATATATGTTGGCCTGATGTATTGGCACGCCGATATATCAGTCTACCTTTACTAGTGCAGGCATGAGTGAAATTATTGTAATGATCCAATAAAGCCTATAAAGGGCAACGTCTCAGGTTTCAGCGACTGTTGGAATTTTTCCAATTGCACAAACAGTGAAAGAGTTACAGCCATCCAAACTGCATATGCGCATGTCAAGTTTAAGAGTTAATTAAGTAAATGACAGTACAATAAGAACAGCTGCATCAAAACAGGTGTAATAGTAATAATTCACTGATGTTGTGAATGATGAATGACTTCAGTTATAAAACGTAAATGTAACTTGTACATCTCACCAACATCCTCATTGTGAAACTGTATGAACTGCTTTATTTTTTAATTTATTTTACAAATTTATTACAAAATCAACAATTGATCAACAAAATGCATTTGTAATAGGACACCCACCCCAGAAGTAGTCCTCAGCCTATAAATGGGGGCCCTTAAACATGTAATAAGAGACACATTTGACATTATAATGTTTAAGACATCAGATGTTCTAAATAAATACACAAACACTTGTTTCTGTTTCATTTTGCAGTTCCAGTGGAATGGCAATCTGTAAAACAAACAGGATCATGAAACAGTGGATTTCTTACACAGCTGATAATAAAACATGATGCCAGATTAAAATGGATATTTTTAACAAATGTATCCCATTTTGGTTAGAAACAAAAGTATTTACACAAAGTCTAATTAAATCCTTTACCCAACACTGCACTTTGAGTTGCAGTTCAGAGGATGTTTGCTACAAAAAACTGCACCATCTGTTCCTTGTTCAAAAGCTTGAAGGTTCAGTGTGTAAGATCTAGAGGGATCTGATTGCAGAAATAGAATGTAATATTCATAATTATGTTTTCATTAGTTTATAATCACTTTAAAATCAGAGCTGTTGTTTTCATTACCTTAAAATGAGCTATTGTTTCTACAGAGGGAGAAATGCATTGTGCTTACAGTAGCTCAGATTTCTGCTTCTTTTGCTTCTGCTTTTTGCGATGTTATAGTGTTTAGATGCATTAGTGTCACCTATTGTGTTTAAGGAAACAAGGCTACTATCGGTAAGGCTCAATTAAAACAGCAAAATGAAAGGTACAGTATGTACCATTTACTAACGTGAAGGTTACATTGTAGTCTGTGGTGAGCTTTGTATCAGTGGTGGTCCAAAGGGGCCAGGCTGTGAAAACTGACCATCGGACCAGTGCCAATGGAGCCCTGATGGTGTCGCATGTCAAATGTTTAATGCTGAATAACGGACTCACCTTGAATTCTTTAAAGAGATCTGGGTGCCTGTCTCGAAGGTGCTTTGCTAGGTTCTTGGTACCCCTCCCCTCGTTTGAATTCTGTGATAGCAGCCTTTACACAGTGGCTTGTGCGTGTCAATAACCACATCATGGTCGTCTACCTGAAATACTTCCACACACGACTTTTGGCCCTTTTTTATCCATTAGACGAAGCGAAGCATTTGCTGCAGCTGTTGCCATTCTTTCACGAGTTGCTGTACCTGTTTCATGTGTACTTTTGGCGCATACTGCCCCCTTCCATTCTGGAAAAGTAGTAGCTTACCAGTGGTACCGATTCTTATACAGGCATTGTTTTTTTTCCATGTCTTAAAAAATGAGTATTGACAGGTTTTTTTTCATCATAGTATTGAATGGTATTGTGAGTGTCAGTTCTCATGACATCCCTACTACCCAACACTGTACTGGTTTTATAATATAACTACAGTTCTATTACACCTGTAGTGCAGCAGAGCCTCAAAAGTAAATGTCTAACACTGCACTACCTGGTTTTCCACTTTACCATCTGTAGTAAAAGCTGGTTTTGTTTCATTCTGGCCTTGAACTCTCCCTCCCGCCAGTGAGTAATGTCAGAGTGCACTAACAAAATGCTGTTTTGTTTGGGTTTTTTTTTTTCATTTTGGTGAGAGGACTTGTACTAAGTCAAAGCCTTAGGTTAGTTTGGTCTAATAACACTTCCAGAGTGGTGTGGGGTTTGACTGTATGTGTGTCTGGCTCTGTTTTCACATGGCTGCCTTTTTCTGCATGTGTGTCTGTGTCCAGCAGCACAGATACGTACGCCAGTCAGAGCGATGCTCCCTGTCACTGGTGATAAGTGGTAATTGAATTCTGCCAGGTGGAGCTGACGGGGCAGGGCTGGCAGAGGCTGAGGGTGCATGAGAGGGTCTTGGCTGCATAATGCTTTTAATTGTGTCAGTCAGGGGCAGGATGGAGGTCCATTTCCTGTATAGTGAGCAGATATTTCACCCTTTTGTCTCACCGCTGTCAGTCTCTGCACCTCCAGGCCTGTTGTCTTAGCTCTTTTCAATTTTTGCTTAAATCAGCCAGCAGTAAAAAAAAAAAAAAAAAACTGCAAAACTTGATATTCTTATATAAGCAGTGGGTCACAGTCTTTGCAGGTTCACTCTGCATTATGAAGGTTTTTAACATCCTTTAGCTCATTCAACATCGGCCAAAAAAGATCTAGTAAGCTACCATTTTAATGTATCAGCAGCTGGATATTCTGGAACAGGTACCAGTCATCTGTCCATCCATTCATCCAGGTCAAGGGGGCAGCAGCCTAAGGGGTCATTTATGCTCTACGTTACAGACGCAGATGGATACAGACAGCGTTCTGTTCGTCGTCTGCTTACATGCTGTATGTAATTCTGTCTGTTTTCTGGGAGCTTGTGGATGCGTACCCAGACGGAAAATACAAATCAGCACCACCGGAAACCATGGAGGCAGTGTTGAAATTAGAAGAGAATAATTTCCAGAAATAGCAGAATTTTTCACAACTGTAAAACCTCCAACATATTTATGACAACTAACCTTCTGAATATCAGCATTAGCATCCACATTAAATATCTCTGCAAGTTGATAGGACCAATATTTTGGGAGATATTAGTCATTTTGGAATACAATAGCCTCATTATCACGTTGCTTGGTTGACCGGAAGCACAATACCACGCTGCATGATGGGAAATGAAATTAAAAACAGGAACGACGCTTTTACTAACTTCAATCCCTAGATATCAGTATTAAAATGACCCATGGTTCCCCACAGGTCGACGTGCTACCACTATCATAATAAACTAAAAATAATGACAACTCCAGATTTTTCTCTGTGTTTTAGTGTTAAAAAAAGAGTACAATTACATGAAAATATTTACATTTACAAACTATCCTTTCACAAACAAGGTGAATAACCTGAATAAATAACAACCTGAAATGTCTTAAGAGAAGTAAGTGCAATTTTTTTTATAATATTTTATCTGTTACTAAAGGTTTTGTGTATTTGTGATCTGTAGTTGTAATGTAGATGTACAAATGAGAAGCTTTGGCACAGTATTGTTGAAATTGCACTTATTTTTCTTAATAAATTTTAGTTCATCGTTGTTCATGTTAGTCATATTTCCAAAGGATAGTTTGTAGATATAAACATTTTCTTGATGTAATTTTACTTTTTCCGCACATGTTTGGAGTTGACATTTTTTATATATTATGTTATTATTTAACTGGTCCAGCACTCTTCAGATAATATTGTGCTAAATGTGGCCCATGAACTCAAATGAGTCTGACACCCCTGTATTAGAGAATCCAAATAAAGCATTAGAATTACACCGAAATGACTCCTGAAAAAACTTACTGATTTAATACTGTATTTCTAGAGAGAATTTCAAACTTTTACACCATAATATATGCTACTACATTACTCTAATGTTCATACTGGTAAATCTACAGGAATAATTATGTTGTACTGAGATAGTTTAAGTGAGGATGTGTTTGTGTCAGCTGAAATGGAGCTAAAGGGAGAGTTAATAGTAGGCTAATGCATCAGGTCAACACAAACATAAATCCTGCACATAATAAAAACTATTTAGAATTTACTTACTTATACACAGTGCTTTCACCAAGAAATGGTTGAAGAGTGCTGATGAAATATAACAGAATGTGTTGAATGGTCCACATGCAGACTGTAGCATTGGCGTGTTCTCATCTATAAATGTATGTTCGCTCTACTTCTATCATATCTTTAAACTACATTTGTCAAAAAGCTACAGATACAGGTGGTTATGGTCTTCAGTTCCAAAGGTCTACACTGATCTGGGAAAACAAAGGCCTTTCAATATGCTGCTCCTTCTCCTACAAAATAATCTGAAATTTAGGGAGTTGGTTTCATTGAAGACATTTAATGAGATTTTAAATGAAGAAATTAATTAATAGTCTGTTTGCACATCACTTTATACTCAGCTTGTATTTCATGAAGGTATGTGTGGTTGCTATCCTGTCTGTAACCCAGTTAATTTACCAGGATGCTCTTGTAATGTATTTTCACTGGTTTAATAAGTAAATTAACCCTTTAACACCTGCAATCTCTGTGGTGCTGCATTTTCCACTTTACAGCATTCAAATTACTTTAACTCCTGAACCGTTTGCACTATCCACAATATTCAAACAGCATCAGAAAGCTGTCATCCTGAGCTTTCCAACACTACATAACACTTTATGGCAGCAATGTGGGTCTCTGTTTCAGAGACTTCCACACAGGCTAAAAAAACGCCTGGAAATAACAAAAAAATATGAAGCCATTATATGGATATGGAATGTTCAAGATTAAAAAGATGTTTGAGCAGATGTAAAATACTTGGAAGTTTATTTCTCAATCTCAAAAAGCTTTGTTATGGACAATTACAGTTGTTTCTAATAATAAATATGCTAAAAACTTCAAGTCTGTTTTTTTTTTTTTTTTTTTTTACTGAAACACACTGTTTTAAGCATTTATTTATTTATTTACATGTCACAAACAAAAAACAAACAAAATAACATTTTTCATCCAAGTAACACCATTGTGCAGGAGAGGATAGAAGCCAAAAAAGGCTTATATGAATACGTCCCCGCAAATAAACAATGCACCGAAAAAAATAATAAAAATATGATATAACTGAAAACATAATAATCAAAATTTAAAAAAAAAAACAAAAAAAACAATTCAAATGATATAAAACCTTACATTTTTTCATAAATTAGAGCCCTTTTCAGGTACTTTTTAAATATTGATAAAGAAAATGTTGATTGATGTTCAGGACGTAGATTATTCCAAAGATATGGTCCACGATATTTTAAAGAATATTGACTGGCAGAAGTTTGGCAGCACGGAAGATCAAATTTGCTTGAGTGTCATGTAGGATAATTGTGTATAACAGAAGACAACATAGAAAAATTCTGGAAAACTTTAGGAAGGACATGAGTTTAGTGAACATATTTGCTCATGAAGACACAGGTCTGGTAAACATTCACATCAAAAAGTGAGAGAAGGTGGAATTTTTTGAAGAGAGGAGCAGATGAGTCCAACCTCTTAGAAAAGCTGATCGTTCTTAAAAAATTATTTTGAATTAGGAAAATAGTATTATTATTATTATTATTGTTATTATTATTATTATTATTATTATTTATAATAATGATAATTAATAGCCAGATATTGAAAGTTAAGTCCTGAAAACCTGTCCTCAAAACAAAGGTGCAAAAGCATTGGCAAAAAAGACATTTTATGACACATTTATTGCAAAGAAAACTTGAAGACACCTAGGCGGCCTGTTGTAATGGCAGTCTAAATAAATCTGAACCCAGTCATTTCACCTTTGGTTTTTCCTCATAACCACTACGTGTTTATCTGGAATTTCTGTCTTTATCTTCACGTCTGTACCATCCTTTTGTTTTTTGTGTCCTTTCACTGTTGTCGAGGTCGCCTCATAGGTCCTTGATTCTGCTGCTGCTGCTGATTCTTTCAAGGTCACAGCCGCTCACCCTCAGATTGTCTGTCTCTGTGAGGGTTTCTTCTCTTCATTTTAGATTCCCTCTTGGAGTGTTTGTGGCAGGCCGGTGCAGCCACTGACAAATTGTCTGGGGTTAATGCCGGTGTCGAGCACTCAGTAACTGTTTTGCTGCCACTCCCATGTTTTTGTTGAATGCTGCACAATTTTACCCTTATAAACACATTTATTATGGAGGTAATTCCTTTTTATATTTCCAACATTTGAAGATTTTTAATGTAGTTTATCATATAAAATTAGATATTTTCAATTTCAATAACACTATGAAACCTCTGAGTATTAAAAAAAAAAAAAAAAACAGATCAAGAGAATTATTCAAAGCAATTTCATTAACTTTACCTAGTGGGAGCATGTTTCTTTGCTTTGTGTAGGAGCTTAACTCAGCTACAACTGACATAAAACATGTCCTACAAAGATAACCACAGAGAACTTCAGCTGCTAGTTGAAAGTTTTAATTTTGTAGATGAAAAGGAAGCAGAAATTGGAAATGAGATGCCCTGTTTCAATCTTATCTCAGCCCTCGCAGTGTTCCCGAATGATTACAGTAATGAAAAACAAAGACTGGAATCATTTCTTGTTGCTGTATTACTTTGGCTGAGTTTGTGCAGTTGCTTTCAGTGTCTTTGAATGGAGACGGGGGTGAATGATCCCAGAGTGGTACAGTGGTTCACAATGTCACCGTACAGCGTGAACATCGAACCTGACGCCTGGAGCTGAACATGTTTGAAAGTAGTTCTATTTACCTATTTATGAGCGCTGCAGCAGTGATAGACAGGCAGCCTGTCCAGGGAGGATCCTACATTGCACTAAAGCATGATGGGATAGACTTCAGCACTGCACGACCTTGGATAGGTTATGCATGTAAGAAATTAAATGGGTATAGTATATGAAAGAGCAGCAAATTCACTCTAAAAGACTCTTTTCTTTGTAAAACCGTGTTTAACAAGTCGGAACGTTAAAGGACAAATGAAAGAAAAATGAAATTATAGATGGGTTTGGTGTAAGAAAAGGTAGTGGATGTCAGTGATGTTGATGAATTCAATGATGAAGCGTTACCAAACAGTCATATCAGTGAATACATTAAAGGTTGAAAGGTATCACACATCTGACTCATGTTTTCCCACTAAAACCTTAAGATCTCCCTCATTAGATCATGTATGTCAAAAACTTATAGCTTTATTTTATGTCCTAACTAGGGGTGGGCAATATGGGCAAAAAAAAAAAGCGTTTCTGAAGCACAGCTCTTTTTTGTTTTTTAAATGCTTCATACATCTTCTCCAAAACATGGGGGGGGGGGGGGGGGGTCCATAACTAACGTAACCAACGCCGGGGTGAAACGAAAGTGAGACCTAACATGCTTTCAACATCTGACTCCCAGCTTCTATTCCTCTATTAAACAGCGGATCTTATACAAAATTTTCACAGGTCTAACCTTTATCCACTGGACCCCCTCCACATGAATTTGTCATGTTTACCCCCCCCCCCCCCTTTACGGCGCCCCAGCTTACATATAACGTTATTTTGACTGACATCAGTCTGCTCAAAACCGAACCATTTCCAAGCTAGTGATATGGACCCACGTCTGCTATGAAATCATCCGCTCAGATGGAGACTTCTGCATATTTCCTCCAAGTGAAACTATGTTGTGTTTTGGGTGCAGCCGAGTCACCACGAGACTGATTCCTGTCCGCTGATTGGCTTCTGAGGCACACATTCACCCAATGAGGACTTTCATGGATCTCTCCTTTACCGTTTTTGCACCGTCCATTTGTTTTCATTTCGGGACAGTATAAATACTTGATAATGTAAAATTGCACATCGTCAAATCAACATTTACAGTATCATCGTAGGTGATATATATCGCCCACCTCTAGTCCTAACAATCTGTTTGAATAACTTTGAATATCTTTTTACAAGGGATGATATGATCATGACCATCTGGAGTAAAGCTGGTGGCTGATTAACCAGCCACGTTCAAGAGTGTTGGAAACTAACTGATGTGGGCTTTAGCGTAAAATACAGTAGCCTGGTCAGCCATCCGGTTTTCTCACTGTATGTAATGCTGACAAAACAGTCTGAAATTGGGCCAGCCACTATGAAATACGCCAGATCTGTTTTGTACCGGACCAATCACAAGTCTGGGGGGGCGGATGTTTTGCAATGCATCATATGCACCAATTTGTTTTTGATGCGAGTCAAACTCAATTCCAAGTCCGCAAATCTCTTTACAACTGTTGTCGGTTGTTTGATTCAAAAATAAGGATTGAATGACAGATTACATCCTGTATTCTTAAGTTTCTCTGACAAAAGCATCATGTCTGTCTTATCTTTGATTGGTTTACTCTGTGCCTGTTAGTCCTGCCTTCATATTTGGATTCAAGCCCCGCGTTTCCAAACGAACTTCTCATTGAGGAAGACAGATGGCTGGTTAGGCTATCAAATACACAGCCTGACCAGAAAAAGTTCTCTCCTGGAGAGAACTAAGAAAATATGTAAAATCCTTCTATGACATAATTACTGCAGTAAATATTAAGATGTGTCAGGTGGAGGTGAGGTCTTTATCCAAACTGATGTAGCGAGGAGCTTCTCATGTATTAAACAACCATCAGTTAATAGAGCATAAAGACAGGACTGTGTTTCAATGGAAAATGGTCATGTGGTCTGATGAGTCCAGACTCACCCTGTTCCATAGTAAGAAAGTGAATACCCATCATGCCTAGTTCCTACAGTACAAGCCTACGTTGGCAGTGTTATGATCTGGGCTTGATCCAGTTGGTCAGGTTTAGATTCAACGTTATGTGTTCAAAAAAATTATGGAAATAAATGGTGTTACTCATAATATTTAATGGAACTATGGAAAGTTAATTTAATTTCAGTTATTTAATTAATTCTGGACTTCCTCCCACTTCTTTTCTCTTCTATTTTGACTTGTTTATAACTTTTTTATTCTTTTCTTCTTCTTCTTCTTTAAATGTTCAAAATAAATTTCAGTTGCATAAACTCATTGTAACGATGCCAGAGTGAATTGGTATCAATCCAAGCTAAATAAGGCTAAATATTACAGTATGTGACTGTTTTTTGTTTTTTTTTTTAGATCTGGCTGTGTAACTTAATATCTAAATTGTTGTAATTAACAAACACATCTGGATAACTGAGTGAAACTCAGTAAATCTGGAATATGCATCAAATCAAATATAGAAAAAAAATAGAGATTGGAAGTTGCCAATATCGATTATTAGTAAAATGTACAATCAGCTCTGATTTTTGATACAAACTGATCAGTAAATCGATCTCAAAAAATATGTATAATGCAAGTAGTAATTCTAAACTCAATCAGACTGGACTGGATTCTAATAATTTCAGTTGGTGCTTCTGACTCTTCCAATCTATACCAGTACACTCTCCACTGTTAAAAAAGTGGAAAACAATCCAGCCTCCAATATTTATATGGATCTGCTCTAAAATATAATGAGCTCCTCGTTGGCCTATGCTTTATTTTACCACCAAGTTTAATAAAAATCCATGAAGCACTTAGAACCATAGACGGATATATAACCTCCCTGGTATAAGTGCAAACACTGAACACAATGTATGTTCACTCGGTTTTGTTATAATGCAGTTTCCATAGCATTTCTGTTAAGGTTTATTAAGGTCCAGTTCTATCCAGTGGGATTCAATCATTCCATTTTCCTTTTGGCCAAGTAACCCCCCCTTTACCCACTGTCCATCAGGTCCAGGCTTTACAGTACAGACCCCTCCAAACAGCCATTACAGGCCCGACTCCAAAACAGACTAAAACATAAGGGACGTTTAATGTCTTCTTTTGATCATCCTTACCGACACTAGCCTCTCAGCACAGAGCATTACATCTACAGGTGTTTTACCACACGCTAGAGGTTTCACGTAGAAACGACAAAGAAGCAAGAAGCCGAGATAATGATCCAGTTCAGCCAACTGGTATATCTAATGCACCTCTTGTGCCGTGTGTTACTGTTGCTGCTTCTGCTGTTCATACATCATTTATATAGCATCAAACACCCCCCACCCCCCAACACCACCACAGGATCTACTTGTTGTCTGTGAGTCTGAGTTTACTGTGAGGGTGATGGGTTGATGGTTAAAGCTCCACCATCCTATGTGTTGAACTGTCCTTGGACAAGACATTGAACCTGATATTAATGATGTAAAGGATGTTATGTTATTGGTCACCCCTCGACCCCAGCCTCTACAGTATATTTGGTTTGACCTTATGGGGAGGGATGGGAATGTCAAATAGTCTTCGTAAGGATTCTGCAAACAAATAATGACCTATTTTACACAAGATATACAATTCCCACCGGGCCTGGCTACTTGAGGCTATGTCCAGATGACAACACTCGTGGTATTTTTTCTTTTGTGGATTCTAAAAGTTTCAAGAAATATCAGCGCTCAGATGGAAACAGGAAAACTGATTTAAACCAGTGTAATATGCATGCCACACCTATCTGTGGCGCTGTACTCAAACACAGACTGAGCCGCAGGATACACTAAAATCACAAACGAATGCAGGGTCTGGGTGGCCCTTCTAGCTGGACACTGACGCGTCTATCTGTTTGTGTCTTCACTGGTCGTTGAGTTGATACAGCATTACCAGGTTTTGTTGTAGTAGTGCTAATAAACTTAGCCGCACCGCTATTGTTGTTGTTAGTAGATGTTACGTCCAGGGTTTTCTTCTTCTGGTCACCTGGTATGGCGTCATTGTTTCCAAAAAGTGGTGTTTTGCATATCCACACGGCAACGCGAGGGCGGTGTTGTGAGACCCAATCTCAAAAAATGTCGTTTCAGAGCACCAATAACACCAGTGTCATGTGGACCAAAGGCCGAAACGATTTTAAACTTTTGTGGATTCCCAGATTTACAGACGTTTGTGAACTGTGCAGGAACTCTGAGCCATTTTGAGAAAACATTTAAGAGCTTGTTAACTCTCAAAGACATAGATCACAATCTCTAGTTAAATATGTTCAACTTTTAATTACTAATCCAACCCATATTACTTAAAAGGGAGGCAAATGGATTTCCTCAGCTTTCCAGTGGAGTCACATCTGTCTTATTTGGACTTTCAAAGGCTTTTCAGTGAATGTGTTTGAACTCTTATCATAATTTGTTAATTTTAGTCTATAAACAGCTGTAACTGACTTAGGAAAGACTGTAGGCAAAAACTAATTTGGAAGTCTTAAATGACTAAGTTAATTTCTCTAATTAACTTCCTCAAAGTTCACAGTGAAAACTACATATTTTTACAGCAGTTTTTTTCTGAATTCCTGGAAAATGCATCCATCCTCATGCGACTGTGAATGAACTATATAATGCTGGTTGTTTTTCTGAATCAGAATATGTTTGAAATCCGATAAGACTGAGAATAAACGTAAGAAAAACCAAATGACTTCGTACCGGTTATGTACCACAAAGCGCTACTAGGTCATATAAAATTACTCTATCATTGTTTTACCGTAATTTAAATTCTTTTTAAATTCTGTTGTATTTTCAAATGTTACTTAAAGAAACATATTTACATGGCAACAAAATTCACTCTTAGTGTGTGCTATTGGAGGACATAACAAGACTTGATTACTTTTGTGAAATTTTTCAAAATGTTTTATAGTCATGTAAAAAATCAAGGTAAATGAAGTTACCATATTTGGTTCCTTACCCATAAGTGGCAAAAAAAAGTCCAAGAAGTATATATAAAAAATACAAGAAAAACCCATGTAAGATGAAAGATAAGATAAGACAAGACTTTATTGATCCCACCATGGGGAAATTTAGCAGTATACAGCAGCAACATGCAACACACCAGTGCAAAAGAAAGGCAGGTAAAAATAAAGGAACATGTATTTTAGAACATTAGAACATTTTTACAACATTACAGTATAAGTGCTGATCCAGACCCCTGTCCACATCCACATTATCCCTTTGAACATCATTCCTTACATTAGTACCATTACTTCATGGTACCTAACAAAGCAGGTACACTCACTGTTCATGCACAGGTGGACCTTACAGACCCTGTAGACCACATTGGACCTGAGATTGTTGACTCACTGTCCTCACTTTAACTGTTGCTGTCACTGTGTTTGTAATGTGTGCGGAAATTACTAAAAATAGTCACTCGCCCGTTAAAGGGTTAACTTCAAGTCAGCTCCACAGGCAGATTAGATTATAGAAAAGGAACAAACGAACGAACGAAACACACTGCCTGCCTCTATTTTTCTGAGAAACTTGTTCATGTTATTTCTTGGTATCATAATTAGCTATGTATTCTGCTTTTATTTTAAGTATTAATAATTAACTTCCTGGTTTCTCCGTCATACCAAGTCATGTTAGGTAACTTTTTCTATTAGTTCTGAATGTCCTTTGCAGAAATAAAAGTTTGAGCTCTTCTGTTAGAAATTGAATTTGAATAAATATAATCCAGACTGTCAACCTCAAATCATATGACTTGTTGCTTATTACTGTGGTATTATTACACCTTTTACCCATACTGGAGTGTGGTTGTCATAGCAATGAGGGTTTTCATTGCAAGGAGAGCTCCACGGTGGCATGTGTTGGTGGTTGACACTTGAATGGCAGCCATTAGATACAGAAAAAAAAATCTCTCAGGTGTAGATCTATGTACTGAAGCTGTTTTCTCTGTCTTCAGGCAGGGAGGTACAGGTTCTTTTTTTTCCAACTGTATGTAATTAAGTCGAGAGTAATTGCATAGAGGTTCCTCTCTTCCTCTCCACCCTCTCATTCTCATCTCCCCATTCTTTATTCGACAGAGGAATGTAATTAAAAAAGGAGAGAGATTTTCCCGAGGTTTGATCATTGTCTCCATCCTCTAATGGAGAGCTCAGACCTACCGTCTATCATCGACTACGGAGAGAAACTCTGGAGGAGATATCGGAAGAGCGATGTAGATAGAGACATCCATCAATGAGGGATGGAGTGATAGAGAAAGGCAGGAGACAGCTGAGGCAAACACAACATCAGGCAGAGAGGCTAAATGTAAAGACGGGAGAAAACAGATCGAACTCCGAAAGACTAACAAACACAGGGAAGGCCGACATTTCAGTGGAGGAATGGGTGTGCTTATTTACCTACAACATCTGTTTGGGAAAAAATCCTCATCTACTGCCACTATTTATAACTGTTGAAAGTGTCTAATTTTGTTTCTGATTTTGACTGTATAACATTTTTTACTATATCATCCATTTAAATGCTGCTTTGCAAAAAATCAAGCTGGTTTTTTTACAGATGAAAAAGTAAAATTTTGCTGGTGTCCCACGGTGTCCCAAAAAAAAATGTTTACACACTTTGAATAATTGTAAAGTAGGTGTTTATTAAAATTCATTTAATTTTCAAAATGTAATAGAATTTACAAACATCATTTTATTGTTTTGTCACTGCCTGTTCTCAAACTGACGTCCGTTTTGGTCCAAATGCTGCTGACAACGCCAAGCAATGGAATCGCGCACATCACCAAACAATTCCCTTGGTATTTGCGTGCAGTCACGTTCAATGGCTGCTCTCAATTCAGTGACTGTTGCAGGTCTCATAGCGTAGACTTTGTCTTTTAGGTATCCCCATAAAAAAGTCTAGTGGTGTGAGATCTGGGGAACTTGCTAAACAGGTGGATTGGACAGAGGGGTTTTGTTGAATACCCTCCGCGTTCAACAGACCTCACACCACTATACCTTTTTTATGGGGATACCTAAAAGACAAAGTCAATGCTATGAGACCTGCAACAGTCGCTGAATTGAGAGCAGCCATTGAACGTGAATGCACGCAAATACCAAGGAAATTGTTTGGTGATGTGTGCGTTTCCATTGCTTGGCGTTGTCAGCAGCGTCTGGACCAGAACGGACGTCAGTTTTAGAACAGGCTTTGACAAAACAATAAAATGATGTTTGTGAATTCTATTACATTTTGAAAATTAAATGAATTTTAATAAACACCTACTTTACAATTATTTAAAGTGTGTATACATTTTTTGGGACACCCTGTAGATCATATAAATGTTGCATTTCCTCATTGTCAGGCAGAAACCTCTTATGTCCAAAATGGTTATTTTTCAGGAAACTGGAAAAACAATGTATACTTTAAATAAATGAATGGAGCTAAGAAGTGTAGTTACAAGCCATTTTCAACACTGGACTTATGAGATTACCAGCCTACAGCAACAATATACAAATTCCTGTTGCAAAGTATATTTTTGTAGAAGTTTTATCTAAGTTTCTGACATAAGACATTTGTCAGCCATCCTCAAAAGTTAACTGTAGGTCAGTAACGACTACAGGCCTCATTTGTATTTTTTCCCCCTGGTTCTTTAAGAGTAACGTGAAGAGTACTCTGCAGCTGACTGGAGACTTTGCTTTTGGTATTGGATGAAGGGAATAGATGCAAAGAGAGCTCAGAGGGTTTCCCAGTCCCTGTCAGTCAGTATCTGTGTGCTCTAGGAGGCGTCAGCTGAAGGGAGTAGCTCCATAACAAGGCTGAATCTGGGACAGTCACTCACACACACACACACACACACACACACACACACACACACACATAAAAACATCCAGCTCCTCCTCGTATCTGCTCTTCCTGTCACTCTCAGCATCACCACACACATTTTCTTTCTGCCTTCACCCTTAACCCTCAAAAACGTTAACTGGCTGCTGGTTTGGGGTCATGTGTAAAAGCCAACCTTTAAAATGATGAGTGTAACTCCCACTCAGTGTGAATTATATTTTACTTTGTACATGAGCCAAGATGAGGGATTTGCTTGAGCTGGGCATGTTTGACAGTCACCTGCACCGTAGTGTAGTAGCAGCAGCTTGGGAGGAAGCTAATATGTATAATGCACGAGGCGGCCGCCAACTAATGCATTTGTACTCCAGCCAAGATGGGTGAGAACACTCGAAGACCTCTCATCTCCTTGTATTCAACACCTCCGTAGACTAGGTGTCGTCTGTGTTCGCTACCGGGGTTCTGCATTTTAACCAGCATGTTTCACTTGTCACCTCAGCTTCTGAATTATGTGTCACAGATAAAGCTGTGGAGCACCACAAGTTCTCCTTGTTTTATTGAACACATTGAAAAAAAATATATACACAAGGGCTAGTGGAGATTATATTTGTTTGTGACTTGTCCTTGATACTGGCCTCAGTCTGAAAATATGGACTGCATTGTAAACAAGACTTATATGACCAGTTTTTATGTTGTGTTAAAAAAGCTACACAAATAATACAACACATTTACCATTATTATCAGTACATTTTGTGTGTTTGTGAGTATATAACTTTAGACATGATGAGTAAGCGAGAAAGTTAAGTAATTGAATAAATCATGCCAGAAAAATCTCCTCTCCTGCTGCTGCTTTTATCCATATTTTTATGTAGTTTTTTTTTTTTTTTGCATTAGGCACATGATATTGTGATTTTCATTAGTTATTTGTAGTGCGCGAGGCCAATATTACTCAAGGCTGTCAAAGTAAGGCATATGACCAAAGATGATTTTGTCCAGTTAGCTATGGTCATCTCGAACAAAGTGCATTGTGTTCTACAGCACCAATATGATGAGTGATTTTGATATAAAAATTGAAATGAAACATCATGTGCCCTCCAGCCATGAGATCATGCTGGACCAAACTGGTAAAAAAGAATAAATAATTAGAAATACATGAGTAAGTCAATAAATAAATAAATAATGCACATTTATGCTGCTCTTTCACTGATGGTATCAGCTTAACAGCTTCGACATCCCCAGGGACTATTGGGTAATTTTTCTCATACCACCTTAGCTGCTGCTCCAAATGGACTGAGACCATACTATAATCATGATGCGTAATCAGACTGGTCAGGCCACAGTCATTGCTGCAATCGTCCAGCTGCGACATCGGACACTAAGCCACGTTAATGGGAAATCTCTGCAAACTTCAAAGCAAATTTCATGCAGGTTCTATCTTCATAACTCAACCACAGATTTAATGTGTGAGTTATATGTAGTATTGATATTCCAAACCCTCAACCACAGTGGGGACTCTGGTACCAGAACACACTTACACTGCAAAAATCCAAATCTTACCAAATGTATTTTTCTCATTTCTAGTCAAAATATCTCATTACACTTAAAATAAGACATAATCACCTAAAAAGTAACTTTTCAGTGAGATATAAGAACTTTTTTTAGACAATAGATCTTGAAAATCTTATTTCAAGAAATCTTACCAAAATAATTTTGTTTTGTTCCATTGGTAGATTTTTTTGCCCAATTCAATATTTTTTTTTTTGCTTGATTAATACAAAAAAATCTACCAATGGAACAAGTGAAAATTATCTTGGTATGATTTCTTCAAATAAGATTTTCAAGATATATTGTCTAAAAAAAGGTCTTATATCTCACTGAAAAGTTACTGTTTAGGTGATTATGTCTTATTTTAAGCGTGATGAGATATTTTGGCAAGAAATGAGAAAAATACACTCAGTAAGATTTGGATTTTTGCAGCGTAGGACCAAAATTCCACGGACTGGATCACTCATGAATAAAGTATAAAGCTCATTGTTTACACACACAATAAAAAAAATATTTATATAGTGAAAGCATCAGCTGATAGTTTACATTATAGCTCTGTTAGCTTAGCTCTTTTTTTTTTTTAGACAGAAAACTGCCACAGTAAATCCACATGTCACAGTTTGTGTTGTCAGTAGCTGAACTTAAGATCTGTTCTGGAATAAACAGATCAACTCAATACTTCCTCTAGTGGTCACATAATGCCTTTGGACTCTTACTGTAAATGCATTCAGTTCTACAATCCTGTACATTAGCATTTTTGGTTCTGTATTCTTTATACTGAACACTGTAACGATACTCCTTGGATCATATTTTAATACTTTAAGTCTAAACAACTATATTTTCACCTGAAAACACATTCTTATTTTAATATAATGTTTAATTTCAGACAGTATAACTTGGAGTCATAAAGAGGCTTTGTGGTGTCACTCACAGACATGCTGAAGATGACGTAACAAGCTGGTTGTGTGGTCATCTGAACTAACTGCGCTGAGTGAGTACTATAATTGTAGTGGAAATGCAACATCCTGCTAGCCAAACAAAGCCGAGTCATGCTAAGTTACGGTGAGTTGAGCTAAAGGCTAATTTGTCGTGTAACGTTGTGGGAGCTGTTCCGATAGGATGACACTTGATCAAGGACTGCATTTCAGGATCTTAAGTATCGTTTTAATAAAATATTATGGAACATGGGACTAGTGAGACTCATCTTTTCTGGACGGCTCTGTTAAATTAGGCTTGTATTGCAGAACATAGCTGAATGGACTGGTAGTGTTTAGACAGGGCAGGGAACAGCAGATTGAGGAGAACAGGCATTTTTTCGATAACCCTGAACTTTTATGTCCTTTAAAAAAAAGATGAAAAATAGAAAAAGTAGGATCAAGTTGTTGAGCTCCAATTTGATAGTGACCATTGTCTAAATTGCCGAAAGAAAACACTACTATAGGTATAAATATTTTAGACCATGTAGCGTCTGGCTGAAATGCTTCCAACCTTGAGAACACACTTTTTCCAGGAGCTTTTGTGCAGTAGTTCAGTGGGGCATTGACAGATTTAAGCAATCGCTGACAAAAGTACAAAGGGTGTTTTTTTTCTTTCAGAATATTTTCGTACATTTAAAGGGTCTATTTTTTTCTCCTTTTTTTTTTTGGTTCAGAGAAATGCTTGACAGTCGTCTTCTGTCACTCTGTAGTAAGTGATTGTAGCAAGTTACAGCTTTTCAGATGAACAGACCCATGTTTTACTGTTTAACTAGCTGCTTTCTGAAACTAAATCTCAAGAATGTACCTTGCAGATCTGAGTTTAAATCCCAACATGCAGTATTTACTCTCTATTATAGACATCAGCTTTTATGCCAAACAAAGGGAGGTTTGATCCCAGACTTAACAGTACATGGCAACTTACCATCCCGTCAATAGACAACTACTTCCTCTGTCTGGAGGGGTCCTCTGGGCCCCCACACAGCTCTGCTCTCCCATGTCTTCACTCCCAACAGACCACGGCTCAATAAGCTGTCATCACACGGGACCCTCTGTCCCAGCGGAAACTGAACGCCCTGCAATTTGCATATGTAATTGAGTGGAAAGTGGTAACGCTGAGAACTGCTCACTGCAAACAGCTACTGGTACACATGTGTATGGTCTGTTTATGTTTTTAAGCCCAGACGTCTCTAAGACAGGTATTTTATGAAAAGATGTTTCTGCCTTATTAAAACTTGGGAAGTTTTCATGTTTTTGTCAGCATTTTCTATTACATGTAATTAAATTGTAGTGCATATGCAGCTAATGAGAACTCGGAGGCATTGGTACAATAAACTTGGACAAGAAATAAACACAAGGGCCCATTTTCCACCAACATTCTCAGGAACATTTACAAGGTTCGTGTGGAGTTTTGAATTTACAAATCTGCATTTAATACCTTTAAAAAAGTATTTAAAAGGTTTTAACCCTGTAAAGCCTGAACCATTAAATCACTGACAGAATTCTTTGAAACTGGAGCCTTTATTGGTCCTTCTGAACAACCAATTTTTTTTTTTTTTTTTCCAAATATCAATTTCCATGCATGAGTTTCAATTTTGTATCATATTTGATATATCAGGTCTCAGTGCTCAAATATTATTTTTGAACAAACAAAAAATGTAATACAACACAAACATGTCTAACAAATTGGTAATTACTTTTCAGAATTGGAAAAGTTCTGCCTCCCTCCTCATTAATGAGAGTCTTATAGTGTCTATATATGTATCTAATTGTATACATCAGATTTTTCAAGAAAAAAAAAATCACACTAATCATGTAGAGGGCTTCAAAACTCATGTATCAAATATGATACGTTCGGCGTTATAGGGTTGAATTTGATATGGTCGCTCACTGTATTGTGTTTAAATGTGTCTGTTGGCGAGAAATGTCCATTAGAAGTCTTGACCTTATATATGCAAATGTTGTGACATAACTAGTTAGGCTATAAAACATAACAAATTAAGCATGAATTAAAACAGGTTGTAGAAATCCACTCAATTTTTGCCAAAATGAATATAAAGATAGCTTTGCAGCACCTAGAGGGTTCAAACTCAAAGTTTTTGAACTGTTAGGGTCCAAATACACAAATAAATGTACCAAAGACTAATAAAAGTGGGTTTAGCAAAATATGACCCCTTTCATACATCCCTGTCACTCAAGACAATGCAGGTCTGATTTATGGCTAATGTATTATTAACTAGAGTATGATCCTGTTAAGTTTCAATTTGGATATAAAGATGACAACGGACTACTGGAGATTAAACATCTGACAGCGTCTAAATCCATTATGCTGATTCCAAATCTGAAGTCAGATTTTTGACCTATGTGAACATGTTAAAAAAACACCAAATTTCCAATCTTGCATCTATGCCTTTTAAAGCTATACCGTATGATGTGGCATTTTTACACTTTTCTTTTGTCATCTTAAAATGCTCCTGATAAGCATGTGTCAAACTAAAATGTAAAAGAAATCCACCAGGTATTGAAACTCAAAAATGTTTAATTCTCATGTATTTCTGATAAAAGTCTGACCAATCATTTTAGTCGGTCCGAATAAAATAATTGGCCGAACCTGGCTAAGCCTCCTGTCAATCATCCATTACGGCCGTCCAGCATCCGATCCATTATCTCCGTCTCACATCCGATATGTGTCCCTCTGAATCTGACGCTTCACTCGCGCTGCTTCTCCTGTCACTGACCACAGTCTACTGTCTACGATGTGTTTGGATAGAACTGACATGCACATGTGGAAGGAAAAAACGGATTTATGAACAGAAACGACAACTGAGGGGCACAAACAGGAGTCTGATGAATGAAGGATGGAGATAAAAGTCTGGAAGTCAGCTGTACTGGACTGAACAGGTCTGCATAAAGCTCAGCTTTTATGACGGTGGGACTCATACAGGTACATGTACATGGTGTCACACAATGTATGATGATAATTGTATGGACTGTGAAAGTTCAAATGTCCACGGAAAATTCGCGGAGGCCGCGCGTTCACAGTGCGCACACCCATCCCCTGGGCACTGCAGTGAAGACACTGACCCAGTACTGCACAGACCAGGTCTACTGATGGAACAGGAGCCGCAGGCCCGTGGCAGGTGGATGATGCATCTGATTACCGAGGGAGGGGTCCGCGGACACGCCAAAACGGACCGGATCTCCACCTCTGCTTCCCCCTCTGTTTCCATTGCGCATCAGGAGAGAGGAGGAGAGAGGAGGAGGAGCCTCAGAGCTCAGGCAGAGGGAAGGGGGCGGGGCTTTGGAGGGAGGCGGGTTGTTCATGTTCAAACTTTTGCTAAGTGCTGTGAGAAATGCCACATCGGTAGGTATAGCTTTAAATGTGTATTCACAATCTGAAGATAATATGTGTTAAACGGGTCAATATATGAATATGAAGCCTAATGAAGAATTAACCTAAGTAGTAGAAGCAGCTCTGATCAGAACTGCTCCAAAATATTTCAGATACTGTTTCTTTTTCTTGTGGGTTGCGACTGTTTCCCGCTATAATCACCATCATGTTCGGGTTGAAGCTGCTTGGTACCTGGTTTCCATATCACTAGTGTCTAAATGAAATCATTCACCATGGTTATCCCTTGCATCATGGGATGAAGAAATGGATTTTTAGTAACATTCCTCAACCCATTTATTCATGCATTTTGCAAGTCCTCAACTAGCTGATTATAATTTGGGGCTCTATGGTTGACCAGAAAATTTTACAGCACTTGCACAAATTAATTCTAATATGTTAATTCTAGAGAGCAGAACTTTGAGAGGAATAAGGGATCACTACTGAACTCTTCAATCTGGGATCCAGGGGAAATTCCAGCTTTCTGCTTTGCATCACTTTAAACAGAACCATTTTTTTCTCTCAGGTATTGAAAGCATCTGGATTTTGATCACAAGACATTTATAGACCTATAACACTGGTGCTAATGGCTCTATACTGACTTTAACATAAAAATCCAAAGGTGCTTTAAAAATTCTGATTTCCAATTTTTGGTGAAATCACTACAAAGTGGATAAAATCAGTTGTTTAGGGAGAACTTGAAATCAGATATTTTTCTCCCAGCAGCAAATGCGTTGTGATCCATGGGGAAGGTGCTTTAGCAAAGCTCAAAAAACAATTTGTTAGAGTAAAACAAAATAATTGTTGTCAAACTGTCAGCAATAACCCCTTATGTTAAAGTTCTTCAAAGGTCCAAGGCTTGACCTGTGGAAACTAAACCATGCAGGAATTAATTTTCACAGAAGACAGAGTCAGTCTGATTTAGAGTTAAGCACAGTAAGAGATCAGCAACTCTGGAAGAAGTATGATAATAGGCTCAGAGTAAGTGTAGTTCTAGTGCGGGGGTGTCCAACTCATTTCATTTGTGTGGGCAACATTCAGTGCAATTATATCTCAAGTTGGCCGGACCAGTAAAATAATAACACAATAACCTATAAATAATTACAATTACAAACTCTTCTCTATGTTTTGGGATGAAAAATGTAAAATTACAGTAAGAAAATGTTTACATCTACAAATGATCCTTTAAAAAATACATGAACAATGTGAAATTCCTTAAGAAAACAAGGTTGTTGTTTGTTTTTTTTTTGGATCAATTTGTTATTTATTTTCATTGTGCATCTCCAAAAGTACAATACAAAAAAAGAAAGAAATTCACATCTTATGATACAGGATTTTGTGACACACAAAGTATAACCCCCCCAACCAATGGCGACCCCCATACAACCCAACCTGAATCTCAAAATACAAAAACCACTAATAAAAACAAATACAGGTTTATTGATAAAAGATAATATAATTTACAGATATAAACAGATAGGTGATCAGGATAGTCATAGACAATTATGTTGTACTCTTTCTTTAACCTTAATGTCAAAAACACGTGCAATTTTAACAATATAATACCTCATTTTATCATTTACACACGTGCATTACAACTTACAACACACAAAACCTCTCCTAAGACATTTCAGGTCTGATTTGACTTCTATACACTAAAACCAAGAGCAAAATTTCATTCATTCATTAATTTTCTGAACTTGTTTTATCCTCACTGGGGTCACGGGGGTCGCTGGAGCCTATCCCAGCTACTTATGGGTGAAGGCAGGTACACCCTGGACATGTAGACCAGTAGAGCAAAATTTTGAGTTGTCATTAGTTGTAGGTTATTATAACAGTGTTTTACTGTCCAACTCACTTGACATTGAATTGGTTTGTATGTGGCCCCTGAACTAAAATGATTTTAACACCCTTGACTGTTAGTACCGTCTATATACAGTAATATTTGCATTTCACAAATTTATCCCACAGGCCAGATTGGACCGCTTGGCGGACTGGTTTTGGGCCACAAGCTGTATATTTGACCCCCCTGGTCTAGTATCTACTGTGTACCCCTTAAAATAAACTAACAAATATCAACAAAATACAAAGATCTTTATGTTTAAAAGCATATCTGTTGAAGGCTGTTGACATTCCTAAACCTGCTTTCATTTGCATCCTGAAGTCCAGACATGATGCAGCTGGACTGAGTAGAATTTCATTACAACTAAGCAGATGCATGAAAACCTGTACATTATACAGTATATCAGGCGGTAATGCAAAATGAATGAAGGAAGCCCATCTGATATTTCTCATCTATCCAAAATAAATTTCAACAGTCTGACAGCGTGACTTGTTTTAACAGTCTTGCCACATTCCCAGATCTCATTAGTTAATCGCACAGCGTGTATATTCTGCTGCCAGGGGTCTGTGAATGAAATAATAAAATACATAGTACATAATATTGTGAAGAGGAGTGGGATCATGGGAGTTGTTGTTTTCACAGCCACCGACAATTAAAATCAAACATGAATGAGGCAAAAATTATGTTTACAGAAGAGATGCTTTAACCCTTTCATGCATGACATCCAAGCTCACTTTCCAAAGGGTTATAAAAGCAGTATTCTGTAAACCACACGGGGGCAGTTTCTATAGACCCTAAGCAATACAATGAAAAAAAGTAGCATCTTAGTTTTAGAATTTGGACTGCTCTGTGATCTCGTAAAGTTAACCTCCTAAGACCCAGCTGTGGGTTTTTTGTCCTTGTTTGTGGAATTAGCTTTACACACAAAAAACAAACAAAAAACTGTCCATCGCAAACAACATTCCATTAAAAAAAAAAAAAAAACATCTGAAAAACAGTTGCATCATGATGTTTCCGATATAGGCAATTATTTCATGAAGAAGAATCCAAAACGTGTACTTTTCTGGGTCTCAGGAGGTTAAATATCTTCTTAATAAAACCATATTTTAAAAAAATTCAAAATGCGTTTAAACTTTAGCCTAATTTTGAGTACTAAAATCGATTTTTAAAAATCGAGATAATTTTTTTTTTCATAATTGGTGCATGAAAGGGTTAACATGTTATTCACTTTACATTTCCTAACATAATCCATCATATTTAATTTTAATGAAGTAGCTGCAAGTCCAATCAGCAACAATATGATGCCATGAAATAGCTGCAAGTAACATTAGCAACAAAGCAATATTCTCCAAACCACATGGGGGCAGTCTCTATAGACCATCATCTTAGTTTTAGAACTTTGACTGCTTTGTGATCTCATAAAATTAACCTCGTAAGACCCAGCTGTGAGTTTTCTGGCCTTGTTTGTGGAATTAGCTTTACACACAAAAAACAAACAAAAAAAGATTCCATTAGAAAAAAAAAAAAAAAACATCTGTAAAAACTGTTGCATCAAGATGTTTCCAATATAGGGAATTATTTCATTAAAAAAAAGCCAAAATGTGTACTTTCCTGGGTCTCAGGAAGTTAAATATCTTCTTAATAAAACCATATTTTAAAAAAAATTCAAAATGCATTTCAACTTTAGCCTAATTTTTAGTCATAAAATCGATCTAAAAAAAAAATGTAGATACTTTGTTCTTCATAATTTATGCATGAAGGGTTAACATGTTATTCACTTTACATTTCCTGACATAATCCATTATATTTAATTTTAATGAAATACCTGCAAGTAACATCAGCAACAATATGACGCCACATTCATCTGAATTTGGACATTGATGTATGGATATTTCCAACAATTTTCTATTACAAGGTCAAGTTTTTAGGTGTTACTTGAAGGATACTAATCACTTACATAGAGCCTTATAATCATTATTGTTAATGTAGTGTAAGTTCAAGGTTATAATACATATAAAACAGTAGGATCACACTTGGAAACCTTCAATCTGTCTGCTCAAGATTGATTTTTTATTTCGAATATCAACATTTAAAACCAATGCAACAAGAAAAATCAATATAAAAAAGAGAAGAAACTGTTCATCTATAGACACATTATTTGTATTTAGTTTGTTGTCATACATGTGTGCATGCGTGTGCATCATGTACATGCTTTCTCCATTCTTCAGGTCGATGGAGCGTTCGTCAGTCATGTAACCCTGAGGCATTCAAACCCTTCAGCTGTTCCAAGTTGTGACATGCAATGCAGAGAAAACGTAAACAATATTGTTCCACTCCGTCCAGTGGACCTGCATGTTACTTGTTCTCCACCGGCATGCCAACGCTCCTCGATAAGCTATTCTAAGCTGTTAAGTCGATTGTGTTGTTTTATAATAGATTAGAGACCCGATACCCTCTGATGTGTGTCAACACAGCTGGACTTGTGTGTCTGTAGCGATCAGCTCCGTCTGTTACACTGACTGTGATCAAAAGATTAACAAAAGTCACAGGAATCCGGGATGCGCTCTGCAAAGCCATGCCAGTGCTTTAAGTTTTTTCTTTTTTTTTTTTGGTTGCATTAAAAAGAGCTGAGTTTTGGTTCTATAAGTCCCTATAATGTGTTGCACCCCTGCGGCCTCTAGTAGACACAGGAAGTTTAGAGCCTGCTTTTATCTGCTGTGTACAATAGCAGCACTGTGCTTCCCAAAGCTTGACTTATTACTCAGAGGAAATCGTTATGGTGGAAGAATGTATCAAAGTCCTTTGATTCTACAGGATCATAACTTACACTGCTACAGGAGAGGAATTGTAGTGTCTGTCTGCCCTCCCCTCGTCCTTTTTCCTGGTGCTCCCCCAGTAGAGTTGCCGGTCTTATCAGTGTGTGGAGGATACAAGCTCACTTTCAACTTTGGGATGAAGACTTGAAGGCTTACAGTTTGACAAGAGTGCCACTTGTTGGCAGGTGAAGTTACTGCGAGATGAGACATTCAGAGAGCTGAGGGCTGCTCCCGCCGACGTATCACACACTTCACTAACCTTGGTACCTTTAACAACCCATCTCCTTTCACTCCTGTGGGATTTGAAACACTTTGAGGGCAGCGTTTTTGCACAAACTGGCCTGGTCAGTCTTTGCTTTCACCTTGGATATGTCAGTGGAGGAGGTGGAGGAACTATTCTTTCTGTGACATGACATCCATGCAGACCTCTTACTGAGAATACACTGTACCCTGTGTAGAGGCCTGATTTTTAACCCTTTAACACCTACAGCTATTTTTGTGGTGACTTTCAGAAGAACTTTTCTCTACATTTAGCCTTTGCTAAGTGATTTATCATTATTTATAATTATATCATTGTATGCATTTCCCCATCTTTTCCTGGACACCCCGCTGGCCAGGAAACATCTACAAAAAATCTTTCATCCCCTCTGCAATAGCTGCTCTCAACAATGCAAAATAGAGTGCACTGTGTTTGTTGTGTTTTTAGTTGTTTTATGTGTTTTACTCGTTTTTATTGGTTGCACTGTGTTTTTGATATCTCGGGGTGTTTTAAATGCCTGAGTCTGGTTTTTTACCCATAAAGACCCAAACATCCATCACCGACAAAAAAACATCTACAAATGTAAACTGTTTAGTACCTGCTGATCCACTAATCCTATCAATCCATGTAAATAATCGGTGTAAAATACAGTTTGTCATCTTTTCATGGTCATCAGATATGACCCATTTGGACATTCAGAGGCTCCGTAGTTAACGTGGAAACACCATCATCCTCAGCAACATTGATTCACCAGGAAAACCAGTGGAGTTTGATAAATAACAGTGGATGGAAATAGTTGGTTTATGTTCAGTCCATGGTCTATTTGACTGAAAAAGTGACTTTTTCTTCAGTTTTCTCTGTCTTTGATAGAATAAACCTCAACTTTAATCTGAGCTTGTATGAACAGCTACATAATCAGTAAATTAGATACAGGAAAATACCTGATTTATACTGAAAAACTATGCAGTAACAGTAGATAATATTATAATAAATGGTGATAAATCACTTAAGAAAGACTAGATATAGAGGAAAATTTGACACAGAAGTAGCACTGGGTCTTTATGGGTTAAACATTGTCTTACAGCCATGACAAAAGGGAAGTTTCTGTTTTTACTTGGAACAGACAGTAAAGTTATTTATCTATCTTGCAGTGAAACGCATTTTCTTATAGTTACTGTACTGATCATGTAAATTTTCATAAAAGCTCAGAGTAAATTCAAAAGTTATTATCTCAAGACATAAAAAATGAAGAAAATATATAACTAACTGATCATAAACACAGGCATCAACAATCACTGTCATTTGTCAAACTACATGAGTTTTATTGGTGAATCAGTGTTGCAGAAGATGATTGTGTTTCCATATTTGTGATTTATTATTTATATTGTAATATTGTCCTCTGTATTTTGGATTTTTCATTGAAAAGCAGGTATTTTCTTCAATTTAATATTTATATTTAGTCACCATGGAGATGTTTAGAAAAGCTCAGAGTATGGAGATGGTGATTATATCAAACTATATCAACTATATCAATAACTGAACATCAAAACAAGCATCTACAACTACTGTCATCTGTCAAAATGTGTGGGTTTTGTTGGTGAATCAATGTTGCAGATAACAGTGTTTTCATGTTCACTACAGAGCCTCTGAATGTCCAAAAAAGACTCATCTGATGCTGGAGTTATTTCAACATATCAATAGGTTTAGTGGTTCATAACATATTAGATATTTTTGATGAGCAGATGCTTTTGGCTGCCGGCGGCTGTTTAGGTCTTTGAGGATTAAATAAATATCATCAAACTGCCAAAATATTCTTGACTTGCACTGCTATTCCTCAAGTGTCTTATTGAATTGATGTGAATTTCAAGCTTCAAGTCCCAGCTCCTGCTAAACAATCCCTGCAAAAAAAAGAAAAAAAGTAGGGATGCACCGATTCCGATACAAGTATCGGGTATCGGCTCCGATACTCAGTGTGTGTACTTGTACTTGTACTCGTGAAAGATATCCGATACAAATGCACCGATACCACTTACGGCCATGTGACATTCACAGTTCAGTGCAGCAGGTACGCGGCGATGGAATAATGTGTGGGGAGTGTGGAGATTTTTCAAAAATAAATGACGGTGATAAAAGTAACGCTGACTGCAAGTAACGTTAAAGACACAGACAGATACGGATGCAGCGTTCTGTCTGTCCTCTGCGTACATTCCATCCGTTTTCCAGGTGCTGGCGGATGTGTACCCAGACGGAGAATACCACCAGGAACCGTGGAGGTAGAGGATCTGTTCAAAGAGTGACTGTGTGAGTTAGTGAAAAACTACTGACATATTTATGACAACTAACCAGGGCTGGGCCGGGGGTACGGAGCAGTGCGGACCGCCACCAGCGGAAGTGAAAATGAAACTTATCACTCATTTATCTTTTCCGTTCCTGCTGAAGCTTCGCTTTTAAACCTTACTAGCAAAAACACTGCAATATTAGTATCACATTAGTGTTGCCTCTGGCGTCTCCATGTTTGTTATTATTGACTTTCTTCTTCTTCTTCTCAAAAACTTTACTCTTCGTCATGGTATTTGTCCATAATGGTTAATTAAGAGTGGCGCCCCCTGGTGGATTAATTGACAAACGCTCATTCCAACACATTAAATGTCAGTAGCAGCGCCTTGTTCCAGTCAGACTAATGACGACAATAAAGCACATTTACAAAAGGAACTAAGAACTGGAATGGGATTATTAAGTACTCGTATCAGTACTCGATATCGGCAAGTGCTCAAATGTAAGTACTAGTACTTGTACTCGGTCTGGAAAAAAGTGGTATCTGTGCATCCCTAAAAAAAGGATTTGTTTTGACAGCCCAATCTGATATTACCTTGATGACACCAAGTCAAGATTTTTCTCAAGTATGATAAATCTTCACCAGACCCACAGAAGACAATAAGCAGCAATTCTCAAAAACTGAAAACTATTGCTTGTGCCAAATAAACTTCTGATAAAAATTGTCAAGATTAATGTTTTGGGGGTTTTTTTACAGGCAAAGGCAAAATCCAAAGAAAATGTGTTTGAAAGTATTTGCAGAAGCGTTTGTGAAAAACATTAGCAGGCTGTTATGGCTGAGCGGGTCTAATTTAATTATACCTAAATAAATCCATTATAGTTTACATGTAATTAAAGAAAAGATAGATTTATCACATTTACATGCATTTGTGCAGGATTTATGTGTGTTTCCTCCCAGGTGTTGATTATCTCTATACATTTCCCTTGTGTTTTCTGATGTGATGTGTGTAGGCGGTGCATTGATGTGTGTCCTGAGGATGTCCAGCTGTCGGAGCTCAACTAGGTTAAACTGACTGATGTCCTTTAAATAGAGACATATTGGCTTGGAGACTGACCTGATTGATGGTCCTGCCCCAAAGGGAAGGAAGAGAAACTGCATTAAGACATGTGCATCCAAATAAGGAATGTTTCATACTCTAAAAGCACAGGGAATTATTTGTTTCAGTATATACTCTGCTCTTTTTCAATGCAAAATAAGTGCCCTTTTTCCAAATAGCTGCCACTTCCCAATTCAGATCATCTGGCTGTTTGGGCTGGAGGTAGTTCAGGGTAAAAATGCAGGATTGGGACTGTAAGGAAGTTGGTTAAATCCTTAAATCCACTTGAGCTCCAGTGGAAATTGGGTGTCTTCTTTGAGCAAATGCTCTCAAGGTGCCCTTGAGCAAGGCGCTGAACCATGAGCTTTCCACTAGAAGTTACTTGTATGTCAACAAGAAGCAGTAAAGGCAGCTCCCAGGTGGAAGTACAGAGATGTGCATGCAATTTTAACAGCATCAGTACAAAAGAAGGAATAGAAAATGTACAAGAAAACCTCTCCTTTGTTCTTGTTCTCACCATCTCTCCTTCTCTTCTGACTTTACCACTCCTCCTCGTGTCCTTGTTGGCCTTTCTCTGGCAGCCAAACAAACGCCAGGCTTTTAATTGACCACGCTGCTCAGGGGGCGGGGGTGCGCGTTCGGTGGAAGCGAATGAAAACGCACACGGCTCTCAAGTAGCGCAGCCAGCGAATTGTGAGACTTGCTTCACTCGCTGCCTAATTGCAGTCATGATGAGCATACTGACAAGAATTTGCGTGCATGTGTATCCCTTATACTTCCTTGTGTGTCTCAAGAATACAAATTAATTGGACTTATCTAATATACTGAAATATTATTCACCTACTGCCTCTGAGTTCAAGCATGTGTGGCAAGTGTCTATGAGGAAATGAGCTTTTATTCATATAAGTTAGTGTGAAGAGGAGCCAGAAATCAAATTTGGAAAACATGTTCTGAAGGCTGTTTGTTCTATGGCTAAATAAAGTTTTATTTTCATGAATATTATATGATTGGCTGTATTTAGAGGGTATTTCTATCTCTCTACATCCCATGTTGTGGTTGCTTTTTTACTTTCCCAAAAAAGTGCTTTTCTTAGTTTCTATAAGATCAGATGAAAGTGATTGAAGTAGCAACAGCATAAAGTGCATGGAAAAGAAATTGTGATTACATTTTAAAGATAGTGCAAAAAACCAATAATAATAATGTTTTACAGACATGTAAAACATTACAGATATGGGTGCTTCTATGAAACTGGTCCCTTAAAACAGGACATGGGGCTAAAAATTCAAACCAGATATAGACTAATGTTATGAAGCAACTTTGGAAGCACTTTAAGTCTATTTTAAAAGTAAATATTTAGTGAGATAAAAGAGAAACTATTTGTCAGATAAAACACATTTTTTATCATTTTTGTACAAAAATCTGTGCATAACACGATAAAAAGGACACAAAATTTTGTGCTACTTTTTTTTCGAATGTCTCTTTATTCTCTCACAGGTACATTTTGGTCAAAAATGACCACTGTTGCAAAATCACTCACAATTTATTTGTATTTAACTGGGCAGGTTCTGCATGTAATGCGAGTGGACGTGATAGGTCACATACAAAACCTGGAATGAGACAGAGACTCATGAAAAACCTGCATGTCTGGATTAGAAAAACCACCAGGATTGTCAAATTTAACACAGTGTCTTTATTTATAATAATATATAAATCTAAGTCATGTTTTCAGATTAAATGCACTGACACCTAGGTAACTTTTCATGTCCCAATTTTGGACCTATTTTTGGCCCTAATATTTTATTAAAAATTCATTAATTTTGGGATGGCTCAGAGCATGAGTATAATTTTTTTGCATTTATCTGAGGTCATCATTAGGTACATCCTGGAGGGAAATATGTGTAAATTTCTCTTTTATTATTGGGTTTAAAAAGCTGGAAAAGTGCCAGGTACCAAAATGAACCCAGTTTCATTGAAGCACCCATATACATATTTACATAAGTACTTTTTTTTTTTTTTTTTTAAATCTGCGTTACTTAGTTTAACAAGGAGTGGGTGTGGTCTAGCTACATATTATCAAAGCCCCACCCACTTCACAGTACTAATATGTAATACAGATATATCAGATAGACCTGTAATAGTATGTAGATGGTTGTAGTGGAGTCCGTTAGCCTATTTTATTGTTAAATGACTTGTGTTGTATGAATACAGCCTTCTGTCTGCTTTCCTGTGCAGGTGTGAATAACAGGACAACCTGATGATAAAGATTATTCTAAGATAAGGGATGAAAATACAACAGAGATTTAATTTTCTTTTAGACAGCAGCAACATAAAGGCATCTCTTGTTTTCCTGGCTACCCACAGATACAGCATTCATAGGGGACTTGATTTTCCCCCTTGTTTTATTGATCAGAAAGTCTACTACTATTAATACTGAAACAGCATCTCCTGCTCTGTTGCTTCGCCTCCTCAGTGCGCACAGCTACTTGTCTATTCTCATATCTTTAATAATAGCAAAATAATGAATGACAGTTAAATCAAGTGTTTTATATATATGTAATTTGGACCATTTTCAAATAAAAAAGCGAGCTCCCCACAGAAGCCATGGTAAAATTTGCATTCTATTCGCGTGCATGTCTAACAAGCATAATTAATGTTTTAATTACCATCACAAGCTGCACCTTCGTTTTCTTGAATACCCTTTGTACCGTTTTGGATCCGTAAACGTAAACCTTGGCAACAGAGTAAAACAGATGCTGAGAGCGAACACAGCTGTCAGCTTGTGATTTCATTATCTGGCAGACTGAAAATACAGTTAAAACACATCCAACACCATAGCAACCCCTTTCTGTAAAGACACAGTATGAACACCTAAACTCTTTTTGGACAGCTTCCCACCTCTCGCTGACTCCTAATGAAAGTGATGGCTTCATCAGCTCCCATCGATCAGCCCTATTGGTAACTCTACTTCTGTGTCCAGGACATAATTGTGATTGGTGGGTTGGCAGGTCCTAGGGTGCCCTGTAGTTAATGCCTTCACTTTATGAGCTATAAAACTCAAAATAGATAATCAATACAGTGTCGCCACCATCTAACACAGCATGCAGGGCTGATGGAGAGTCCTCATGGCCTTGAATAAATGTACATGGCCGTGCATGTGTTTATATTCATTGGCTTTAGCTTTGCAGGGACATTAACATGTGTGTGAGTATTGATATGGGAATCTTTATCTTCCCCAGACTGCTGACTGTGTGACGAATGTGTGGCAGGATATTACCCTCTGACCGCTTCACCTCTGACCTCTATTTTCTTCCCCTCCTCCTCCTCCTCTGTCTGGTTCAGGTGGTGCTGGTGGGCTCCTCGATAAACGAGAGGGATCAGATGCTGTTTATCAGCACAGACGAGGGTTCCTCCTTCCAGCGGCAGTCTATCTCCTTCACCCCGGACACGCTCATCTTCCACCCCAAGGAGGAAGACAAGCTGCTGGCCTACTGCAAAATGGGAAGGGTACGTATACCGCGGCGCGACTGGAACATGAATAAAATCAAGAATAAATAGCTGACTCTGTAGCTGTAGGGATATACACAGATACATCACTGATTTTACACTTGCAACAGATCTCCGCTGTCAGAGCAACAATGCATTAAAAATACATTTAAGCATCACAGCACAAACCTCAGAGAAAAGTCAGTATGGGAAGTATCACAACAATTCATCTGCAGGGCAAATGTTCTTATGTTAGTGAAGTAAACAGGGCGGTGACCGATCCAAACACACACTTATATAATGTCGCTCATATTGTTTTCACTGTGAATGTTTAGTTTTAGTTTAGTTTATTTGTTTCAAACTTTGAAGTAAAAAACAAAACAAAAAAACAGTAAAAGCAAGAAATCAGTTACTTATGCATCCATCAGTGGTCATTAATCACAGGAAAAGTAATGAAATAAAAATAAATTTAACATGAATGACTTGTCTAAAGTACTGTAACTCTAAATGTGCGCTGTAAACCATCATGGCTAGACTTTTTTTCCACCTTAACTTCACCAGAATCCCTTTCAAACTCTATCTTAAATGAAGAGGTGATTCTAAAGTGCTTTACAACACCTACAACTATTTTTGTGGTGACTTCCAAATGAACTTTTCTCTAAATTTTACCTTTTCTAAGGGATTTATCACCATTGATTATAATAGTATCCTCTACACTTCTTTTAGTGGAAAGCAGATATTTTCCTGTATTTAACTCATAAAGACCCAGAGCTACTTTTGTTGCAGTTTCCAAATTAATTTTTCTCTATTTTTTTACCTTTCATAAGTGATTTATCAGCATTTGTTATAATATTATGCTCTGTATTTTCAGTGAAAATCATGTATTTTCCTATATTTGATTCACTGATCATTAGGGCTGGGTAAAAAAATCGATTTAATTGATCTTAGATCGATCTCATTTTAATTTTGCGTAGTTGATTAATAGTGGATGAGATCGATTTTTCAGAGCAGGACCGGGAGTACGTGGAACCGCGGGCGGCTCCGTCTTGCGAACTCCTGGGGAAGACTTGGTCTCGCTCGCGAAAAAGACGCGGTGGGGAACACCCCTCCACTGGAGGTCCTCCGGCCTCAAACTCGAACCCACAGTGTGAAGGAAGTGGCAGCCCAGCGCGTCGCGGAAGCCGGTCGTTCTTTGAATAATAACTTGGATCTATACTATCACCTATGGCTGAGTATGTTGTTAGAGGAAGAGTAAAGCGACAATGTCCTACCGCTACGCTACCCCCCGACCAACATTCATGGAGCACGTGCACCCCCAGCCCCGCTCCAGCCAACAATCATGAAACACCCCCCCACCCCACCCCCAGTGAGTAGTAGCCTCCAGCCATAAAACAGAATAAAGGTGACGAAGTCCGTTTTTAACCACTGTAAAAACATGGCAATGTTTCTGTCTCGTTCAGTATTTAAGAGCACATTCAGCAATTTACTGCTGAAATGTCATTTATTTCCTTTCTAATATCAATATTGATACCAGTATTGATGTGTTGCATGACTGCGGTACTTAAATAATCAGGTTACATCTCAAAATTGTACTTTGGTATCACTAAATTACTCTGAATCAATCAATTAATACTGAATTGAATTGATATTGAATCGAATCAAATTGAATCGTGATTAATCGATTCAGAACCTTATGAATCGAATCGATTATGGAAATTGGCCATGATACCCAGCCCTACTGATCATGTAGATCTCCATAAAACCTCAGATTAAAGTTGAGGTTTACTCTGTCAAAAACAGAGAAAACTGCAGAAAAAGTCACTTTTTCAGTCAAATCTATCATTAACTGCACATAAACCAAATGTGTCCATCCACTGTCACTGATCCAACTCATTGTGTTTTACTGGTGAATCAATGCTATAGAAGATGACAGTGTTGCCATGGTAACTACGGAGCCTCAGAACATCCAAATGGGTCATATCTGATGACCATGAAAAAATAACAAACTGTATTTTACAGCAATTATTTACATGAATTGATAAAATTAGTGGATCAACAGGTATTAAACAGTTTAGATCAGCAGATGGTTATGGTCAGTGGTGGATGTTTGGGTCTTTATGGGTTGAATTACTGATCATGTAGATTTTCATAAAGACTCAGGGTAAAATGAACAGATATTATATCAAAACAGACAAAAACTGAAGAAAAATGGAGTCTTTCACCAAAATATTTCAGTAACTAAACAGAACAAGCATCTGCAACCACTGTCATTTGTGAAACTGATTACATTGGTGAGTCAAAACTGCAGAAGATAAGTGTTTCTTCATTCACCACAGATCCTCTGAATGCCCAAAAAAGACACATATGATGCTGTTGAAAAGTAGAGAAACTTTACTTTACCTGATTTATTTACATGTATTTATAGGATTAGTGGTTCAACAGTAATTAAGCATTTTAGTTCAGTGGATGCTTTTGGTCTTGGAGTTAAACAATACTTTATTTCTGCAATGTGGGTCTTAATTTGGCAGTTGTTATTCTGATCACAGTGTACTCACCCAATAGCTGACATCTGAGAGTACTGCAGCAAAGCAACAGTATAGTCAAAGTTCTTTTTACCCCACCCCCCTAAGGGGAGGCAAGGGGTATTGTTTTTGATTAAGCTTATTTGTTTCTGTGTGTCTTTGTTTCATTGTTTAACACTTTAGCAGCAAAACTATTGGTTGAATTCATACCAAATTGGGTTTATAGATTGCCAGTGACGCAGAAGAGATATGATTACATTTTGGGAAAAGTAAGTCAAAGTTAAAATATTTTATGAATTTTTTAAATCTTTTTTTTTTCTTCCATTTACTTATAATGGATGAAATTTCAAATGCCTTTAAAAACATCAATTTTGTTTCAGTTTACTTCAAACTTGCCACGTAGATAGAGGCAGTTGATATGTTGACATCAGCACACGTGTCGACATGATGACATCAGCTGGATCCATGCCAAAATAAGCTACAATACATGTGAGGGGTGGGGTTTATTGTGCCTGGCACCACTTGTTCAATGAGTTTTGAAAAAAATGCTTACGCTAAATGACAAATGAGGAAACTCACAGATGAATAAACTTTACCATATATTCATCTTATGTACAGAGACATTTGTGAGAGGACTGCCAAATAAAGCAGGCTATAAACCCGCTCCAATGTCAAAGTTTTGTCTTCTCTTCCATCCAGAATTCTCACTTATATTTATTTATACTGGAACAATAATTGACTGCTGACCCTCATCCATAGTGATGTCAAGTAACAGTATAAAATAGCATAAAGGTTGCAATGAAGAAGATGCAAGATTAAAATTAAATGAATAAAAAGAATCATAAAAGACAGAAAGTTTTCATTAAATCAGGTATAGACAGAAGATGAGTATTTATACTTGTACCCGTCTGTCACCTCCTACTCTCTGTGCTCACAAATATATCAAATCCACAGCGAAACAGGTAAATATTCTTCTGTTTCTGTTGTCAGGACAACAAAAGCATATGACAAGTATGAAATCATGAGTCAACCATTGTGTTGTGCCCAGTGGAGCATTCTGTATAGTTCTGAATGATTTGTAATTAATTTGATTACAAGGTAATAAGTGAATGCCTCTCTTTGTACTTTTGACATCTCGTCTGAGTTAAAGTGTCTGCATTTATGTTAGCCTTAGTATTAAAATAGACTAATTAACACTGACAGTTATTATGTAAGGGAGCTGCTGTCAGGTGCTGGTTAATGAACATGCATTCACACTTCTGCAGCTGATAACACTTCCATGACTCTATGTCAGACACTCCTATTTCCCATCCAGGCCTCTCTTCTACAAAGTGGAGTTAATTGCTTCCATAGTTTTAACATGTCCGTCTAACCTGGCAAACATGACACCTGAGACATCGCATTGCAGTTTTATGAAGTTTTATGTCCTGTTCCCTGGAGGCATTCAGATGAGATCGATGCATTTCAAGTATCTATATTATAAAAGTCAAGTGGCCTCTGTGTGCAAGCATGTGTGTATCCGGAGATTCACACAAAATGCAGAAAGAGCTGACTGTTGCAGTTTAGCATACTTATGTGTTTTTGGTCAAGGAACAGACTAGCGAAAACGGCAAGTTGATAAGACTATTATTTTGGGAAATATTAGTAATTACCTCCACTGAGTGTAACAGCGGAGGTTATGTTTTCATCGGGGCTCGTCTGTCTGTTTGTCTGTTAGCAAGGTAACTCAAAAAGTTATGGACAGATTTTCAGGAAATTTTCAGGAAATGTTGATACCAGCGCAAGGAACAAATGATTAAATTTTGGTGGTGATTGGAGGGGGGGCTACTGAGCTACCTTGGCAGAGGTGTACACTCTCCGAATGCTTTTCTAGTTTTGGAATACAATAGTCTTACAATCACGTTGCTATGGCCAGAAGGCTTTGGCGGTGACTGCTGGACAAATGCAGTACAGCATGCACGAATACACAACAGCATAAAAACTACCACACCTTGAACCAAGGTTAACGTCAGATCCGGAACCTATTTCATTGGATGGGGCACCTCTGTGAAAAAATAAAAAGCCTAAGTGAAAAAAAAAGTTTATCTGTCTTGTTAATCTTTATTCCCCATTGAAGTTACACAAAATTCTTGTGTTCAGATGCATTTTAAGGTAAATTTTATACATAACAGGGACAGTCTGAAACACTTAAAAAAGTTTAATGTGGCTTAATGTCTGAAAACTGCAATCAATTATCACCACATTTCACATGTGTAGTCATGCCCACTTTCACCTCTCCTAAAATCAAAACGAAAACCCCACTTTTATGAACGTTAAGTGCATTAAAAGTTTTATTCTCCATAGGTGCACATAAATAAAAGCTTAACGTAGCTTAGTGTCCAAAACAGTGATTAGTCATCACCAAATTATGCGTGGACATCTATAATCATGTCTACTTTCACCTCTGCAAAATCAAAATGGAAACCCCAATATTATGGATGCTGCCCACATTAAGCCTTATTTTTCTGTTAATAAAACACTTTCCCTTCAGCACTGCGCATTTGAGTCCAGTCATTCACTCCGTCTTGACAATTTGTATATGAGAGAGAGAGAGAAAGAGAGAGAGAGAGAGAATTTATTAAATAAATCTCGTGATGATTGATCGCAGTTTTTCGACATTAAGCTAGATTAAGCTTTTTTACATTAGCGTTTTAGACTGTCTTCATTACCTCCACCCCCGTTTTGAGTTGCAGGATACCCCCCCCCCCCCTGCATTCTGCCCCCTCCCACTTTACAAATTTAGCACTGTCTAGAACCCATGGATCCCTACCGGTCAACTCACTAGTATTGGTATTAATAATAGCGACTCGTCACTTCGAGCATGTTTCTTAATTTGAGGACACATTTAAAAGTTTTCTATAAAATAAAAAATAATTTCAGTCTATAATAACTCTACATATCTATAGTGTGATGTACTTTACTTTTGCTCAGCACAAAATTATCCCCCAGTTTGAGACCTTTTTTTTGCAAAACACAACAAACCAAGGCTCATAGACATGTATTAATTGTGACATTTGTTATAATAAAAGTATAACAGACACTCCTTATCTTAAAACTATGCTTTGCAAGTTGAATTTATTTGTCTGTTTGTTTTTTTTAGGTAAATAGAGTTACACTTATTGTCCCCATAATTCAGCCTCTGCATTTAATCCATCCAAGTACACACTCAAGGAGCACTGAGCTGCAACTGAAGACACCTGGGACCAAATTCACATCGATTCCAGTGCCTTGATCAAGCGCACTGACCGGAGAATTAACCTAGCATACATGTTTTTCATAGCAAGGGAAACCAGAGGACCTGGAGGAAACCCACGCAACATGGGGCAGATGGTCAAACTGTACACAGAAAGGTCCTGGTGTTGTACTGAGGAACTCAAGGGTTTATAACATGTAGTCAACACTGTGAATAGGTCAAAGCAAAGCAGGATTATTTTCACAAATAGACAGCTAGCTGACTACTGAAACAAGCAGAATCCAACTCCATTCATCCATCCATCCATCCTCCCTCCCTCCAAGGCCACCAACTTCTTTCAGTGCCCTGCCCTGGGGTCTCCTCCCATCCTCCCAGAGTGGTTCTACTCTTTGGTCAGCTCTTTCCAGATGACCAAAGTCCTTCCTCCTTTTCTCTAAATCTGAGCCAGACCCCTTGGGGAGGAAGCTCATCTCTGTCATTTGTATCCTTGATCTTGTACTTATGGCATGTGACTGTAGGAGCGAAAGTCAACCAATAAATCAAGTGCTTCATCTTTGGCTCAGCTCCCTGTTCATAGACCGAGACATTTGCATCCCCCCACCATGAACAAGACACTGATATACTTTAACTTGTCCACTTGGGCAGCAGCTCATCTTCAACAAGGAATGAGTGCCCCCCTGGGTGCTTGAAATCTTTGAAAATGCTTGAATTTCAGTCTTGTGTTTTCAATGTCTGAAAAGCGCTTGCAATTTTAACTCTCTGTTGTGATTTATTCATTTATTTTTAACTCTGCCAGGTTAGATGGCAAGCCAAAGGTGATACATGTTGAAAAATAAAACTTTACCAGCGTGGTGACCCGTGAGGATCCATGGGTTCTAGATGTAGTTTGTATGCTGTTGTGTATTTGTACATGCTGTACCACATTTGTCCAGCAGTCACCGCCAAAGTGTTCTGGGCATAGCAACATGATTGTAAGGCTGTTGTATTTCTAAATTACTAATATCTCCCAAAATATTGGTCCTATCAACTTGCCGTTTTCGCTAGATTATTCCTTGACCAAAAATACATAAGTATGCTAAACTGCAGCAGTCAGCTCTTTCCGGATTTTGCGTGAATCCCGAGACACACATACATGCACTCACACACACAGAGGCCGCTTGGCTTTTATAATATAGATGTCAAAAAAGAAAACCACGGGGTGTTCTCAGGTCGATTTCAGGTACATTATTATCTTAATCTTTGGCTTGGTGTGAGCGTGCCTGTAGAATACCAAGTGTCTTTCCTTTTTTGTATAAAACTTTGTGTTCTCCTTTAATTTCCAAATTTCTCACAATTATGAAACATAATTTAAGATGTTTATAGCATAAGACAACATACATCATTGTGGTAAAAAGTGGGGAAAAAAAGTAATCCTGAGTATATGTATTTCTGTAGATATATATTTTACCCTAGTGATAAATGTGAAAATGACCCTTAAAAGTGCTTGAATTTGACCTTGAAAAATGTGTACAAACCCTGGCTTCAGACTTGTAGGTACTAATTCTTATCCCAATCACTGTGAGCTGGAGATCACAACAAGACCAAATCATCCACAAGAAGCTGAGATGTGATCCTGATAATGAGGCCACCATCAGACACCCTCTATAAAAAACAAAGAGCAGTCCCAGCAGAGTCCTAAGTGCCTCACATGAAAGTCCTGGATCTGATTTATTCATAGTGCATTTTGTGTTTTTATTTCTGTGCTTATGGGTTTAAATGAGCCGCTGACATATTCCTGTTTACTCCTGGGTGCAGAAAGATGAGGCGTGTAAAATAAATCAAACAAACAGTTCACAGACCAATAGACACGGTTATATATCGTTAGATAGATATTGTTAAATGTCATTATTCTGCAATTCTAAGGCAGGCATTTATAGTCACCCACAAACACATTCTGATTAAAATGTAGGGAAGATAAAGTGAAAGAGAAAACTAAGCTACAGAAATACTGTGGTTTGGTTCAATAGTTCATGAGTTTGAGCCAGCTCAACTTCTTTTCAACTTTAATAATTTACACGTAATTAAATAAGAAATTCAATTAGGTTTAATCTGTTCCATATGGGCAGTCCGCAGATGGAAGCGAAGAATCCATTCAAACAGAACAAAAAAATCATTTAGCTAGAGGTTGATGGGAGGACTCATTGCAGCATGTGCAAATTAAGGGGGTTCATGAGGGCAAAGACAGATTTCTATCAAGGTCAGCTCTGGCTTTTCTTCTTCCCACTGAGATATGTGTGTTTGGAAACCGCTCCACATCAGACGGGTGTTTGAGGATGGATATAGATGAGTTATATCATCTGATGACCATGAGAAGGAAACATTGTTCAGAGCAGGACAGATGGGATGGTCTGCTCATCCTTTGTCAATCAAGACTATTGAGTGTCTCACACTTTTATAAAGCATGTGTTTATAGAGCAAGTACTCAGACTGTGTGGTAAAATCTTTTCGTTTTCCTCAGTTCCAATGTGCTTTCCAAACATCAAGGATACCTTGCGTGTAGGAATCAATAGATTTTCATTATGGGTGCAATCAATGCTGAATGAGCTCGGCCAACACAAACACACACTACCAGAAACACACGCTCAGTCTCACAGCTCATAAAATATTAGATGTATAGGTACACTCCAACACACACAAAAACCTGCTATGATTAATAATTAATTAAACTCAATCTTTACCTGGTGAACCATGAAATTTAGGAGCTTGATTGGGTGAACTTTTTCCAAACAGACTCCATTTATCCTTCATTGTAAATTATACACTGGTAATAAGGATGCTGTTAGGCTTAATGATTTAATGGTACAAGCTTTCAGTGTGTTTGCCCTTTCTAACTATAATCTTTTTTTCTTTGTCTTCAGCTGTTTGCTTCCACCGATTTGGGCCGCAAGTGGACACTGCTTCAAGAGCGGGTGACCAAGGACAAAGTCTACTGGTCAGTAAGGGCTTTGACTTTGAATGTTCAGAGTATCTTTGTCTGCTGATGAATGCTTGTGGTCATGAACAAGTTTGAAACACAAGTATGTCTAGGTGCAGAATTATAAGTCATGGTTATAGAAAATAAAAAATTAAATAGGAACAGTTATAACTAGAAAGATGCATACCTCCACCATGACCCTCCTGTAGTTCAGTCCAGTGGTTTTCTTCTTTAGCGGGCTTCCGTTAAGGTTAGAGATTGGCTTATAACAGGAGAGTAAGGCCAGATTGCATGTACTGTTCTTGTAAGGAGATATATTCTAGACCCGGCATTTAAAGGAGGGATATTTAGCTTTTTCAAATGGAATTATGCTTTTTTTTTTTTTGACACTTAGTTTTTATTAGTTAGTCATCATTTTGTCATACAGAACATAACAAACAACAATCGGCAATAGAAAATAGTCACAATGTAAAAGTAAAGATAATTTAGGTTACAGTTATGAAATAACAATCAAGTTACACAGTTTAATTTTTAGAGCAGCAGTTTATATAGCATTTCACAGGACTATGACACAAACCACCCATTAATTGTTTTTCAAGAAACTAATCTGGAATTATGCATTTTAAAACATTTCCCTGTGGTCTACATAAACTGTAAATGCTATGCTTGGGTCTGAATTCTTCATTAATTCAACTCCACAGGTCTATCTTCACCCCTTTTTCTAAGTAATGACATGAGAAAGGTCGTTTTGAGTGCTGGCCCTTTAAATGCACATGAGCTACTTCATGCCCCACCCCCTCCAGGTTGTTGACTGTGCTGCTCCTGTTGCTGTCCTGTTCAACCAACAACTGAACATTTTAGGTAATCGGCTCAAAGTTTGGACATATTTTTAGGATGGACTACAATCGCTGCTGCTGCTGATAAACAATTATTTCGTACTCAGAGAAATGTTGGTTGGAAGTCTTGACCTTATATGTGCAAATGTCATGACATAACTAGTTATAGACATAGCAAATTAAGAAAGAATTCAAATGGGTCGTAGAAATCCACTGGATTTTTGCCAAAATGAATATAAAGATAGCTTTGCAGAACCTAGAGGGTTCAAATTCAAACTTTTTTAACTATTAGGGTCCAAATACACAAATAAATGTACCAAAAACTAATAAAAGTGGGTTTTGCACAATATGACGGCTTTAAGGTTAACTTGTTTTATAATCCCTGTTGGGAAACTCAGTCTCTGCATTTCACCCATCCTAATACACACAGTATTAAGTAGGGCATTAACAGAAAAGCTGGTTTGTCGACATCTGTGGCGCAACTTGACGTAACTTTGGAGGAGTCGACAAGTCGTGTGTTATTCTCTGAGAGAATGTCGGGTCGCGTTGTCAGGTGACCCGACAGCGCACAAGCCTTCATCCAGCGCATGTTGATACTCTCATCAGTCTACATGAAAACATGGAGCGCATGGCCAAGACCGTGAAGGAACACGACGACTCAGAGTAGGATTACTAAATTGATTGTGATCTTAGAATATTACAGCAAGAGGGATTAATTGTAAGGTTAAGTTGGTTTCTGAGTGGTGCCAGTTTGCGGTTCTGAAGGCTTTAATTTCCGTTTATTTTATGAAGAAAACTATCGTCTAAGTAATGTTCTGTGAGCCATGCAAGCAAGACCAATATTGAATATTAATTTCAACAGCCAGTGTGTTTTGATTATTCTGTTAATTTATTTCATTAAGACAATGTGCTCTTTTCTCAAACATGCAGTGGACTTGCATGCTGTGAGTCTTGGCTGCAACCATTTTAAGCTTTTGCCACTTTATGTTGTTCACTTAAATTTAAAAGAAAATTCAATATGTTAGCCTCTGCTTTGTTTTGATTAAAGTGTCTGACAAGGACTGTTGATGCTTGTGTCTTGCAAGTTTTTTTTTTAAATTCTGCTCTTTACTGTACATTGTTAATGCTACAGTGAACTTCAATGCAAGCTGTTTAATGTTGAACAGCTGTGTGTCTGTGTTGTTCCTCTGTTGTCAATGTGATGACATCATCATACAATTTGTTGACTCAACTTTGACGTTATTGACAGATAAATCTGTCTGAAAGAATGAAGTCAGTAATGCTCTAGTACGAAGCACTAGCATTAGTACATCAGCAACAGTGAACCTGTTTACATGACCATAAATTTGCAATAACGGGGAATAATCCGATAATTGACGTAATCAGATGCAACACGTTTACATGCACTTCAGAAATACAATAACTGAAAAACCCTGGTTTAAATGTTTCAGTCCATTATTTGATTTCTTTCTGAGTGTGTACGTATATTATGAGACGTACACTTCCTGTAATTTTCAAAACATCCAGTCTTGTCTTGTTGACCATGGCAATGCCTACAGGGTCAGCGTTAGCTGTCCTAATGGGGGAGCTAATAAGACTATAAAATAGATTATATGTTGCTGCTCTCCTTCATTTCATTTCCTTGATTGTTTACCTTTTTCCTTATGCTCACGTTGTCACTATGTAACTTCCATTTATATAGACTTTTTTTTTTTTTTTTTTTTTTACACATGCGCAGATGTAAAAAAATGAAAGAAATCAGATTAACCTGTATACATGCGTGAAGACATCGGAGTATTGGGGAGAAATCTAGGTGTGTCTGATTCCTCATAATCAGATTACCGCTGTTGTCAGATAAAGCCTATCAGATTATCCTGTTTACATGATCACTAAAATAGTCTGATAACTCCAGAAATCAGATAATGTTCGGAGTGTTGGCGTGCAGGTAAACGGGCTCAGTAAGCTGCCATTGAAGGCGCTCAAGGACCAACTCCAGATCTTCATTAGCACCTTGGTCAAGGGAGAATCAAGCGAAATGTATCAGTTTTTAATGGTGCGGGAAACTGGAATGAGAGTCGAACCCAGAACCTTCTTGCTGTAAGTCAGAAATACTAACCAATAACGCGCTGCCCAGCAACATGTGGTTAAAACACCACCTAAACTACATCAGTTCAAACATACTGTTAACTGTGAAATTTCCCCATGGTGGGATAAATAAAGTCTTATCTTGTCTTACCTTACCTTACCTTACCTTACCTTATACCTGGAGACTTGGATGTGAAAAGGTTAAAAAAAAAGGAAAAAAAGAAAATCCTGAATCCTCGCCTTTTGATGGATGTATTCACAACATGTAGTGTGTTCATCCTTGGCCCATGTCCAACCCTTTTAAGTTTCATGAAAATCAATGCAGTGATTTCTGTACAGTCCTTTGACACACAGATAAACATAAGAAACTACATAACCTCCATGGCAGAAGTTAAAACAGCACATTGTCCTTGTTAATAACATTCCTCTGTGTCCTGGTAAAGCTACCTTACGTAAGCGGTTTCTTATATTGAAGGCCCTCATGTTAAAAGCAGGGTAAAATGATTAAAAGTGGCATTCAGCACTTTCTTTTCAAACATAAAATATACATTTCAAGACTGGCATAATAACATTTGCTTAGTAAGACTGCAGAAATATACACTCACCAAATTTTTAATATCATTTTCAAGGTTTTAATCAGCTGTAATGTGATTAATATCAGGGACTAAAATACATTTTAGTCTGTTTTTTCCTCCTGCAGTAGATATATGCTCTCAAATCATGTTCACATTTCATTTTCTCTTTGTCACTTGTTTACTTATTAGCATCCCAGAGTTTCCTGGATTATATTCATTTCCCATGTTGCTGTCACCGACACATTATTAAACAAACTATAAAAATATCCACCACATTTATATCCCACATATGTATAAATCACTTTTATGTTTACCAGGATATAGAAATGTCTGCTCCAATTTTTCCTAAATTAGAAATTTGAATTGGATTTCAGTCGTTACCGCTAGAGTTTATGCAGCAGAACCTGTTTATAAATGAGTCTCTTGATAGTTTTGTAGTTTCAGTGGCAGAAAAAGTACCCACAGCAGCAGGAAGTATATGGCTTTTCTCTGCACATGTCATATTTTACAGCTCGGGAGCTATCGCCTCCAATTGTTCCCCTCCTCTCTCCTTTGTAGCATCTTGCATCATATGCCTCTCCATCATCTCTATTCTCAAGTCGCCTCAACTTCTTTAACCGTTTCACAACTTTGTATCTTCCTGCACCTCCCTGTCCAATCTTTGTTATTATAGGATGATGCATTCAAATGTGCTGCATTTAAATACAATAGAGTATGCTCTTTCCCATCCTCTGAAGGTCAGGGAGGTATTGCAAGCCCCTGTTAGTTTGTTGCCTCTCACACTGAAAGTAAATGAGCTGGTTCGCACGCCGAGACACCTCTGATTTATACCACCAACCCTAACACACAAATCATCCGCACACTGCACTGTAAAAAATGAGGATGTGTTGGAGGAGAGAAACAAAGAAGGCTCTAGGAGAAGAAAGAAGAAGCCAAAGGGTCGCCTGTAACATGGCAATATGTATCATTAAATTGTCAAAAACCTCAACAGCCCCTGGTGACCAAGAGCATCTACTAATATAAATGTTTAATTTGTGAATTATTAATCCTAACACTACATTGAACTAATTCAGGTAAAAACCAACCCCGCCCCTTGCACGTATTGTAGCTTATTTTGGCATTGATCCAGCTGATGTCATCGTGTCTATGCCTGTGCTGATGTAAGCATATCAACTGCCTCTATATATGTGCCAAGTTTGAAGTAAATTGAAACAAAATTTATGTTTTTATAGACATTTGAAATTTTGCCCATTAATAAATGGGAGAAGATTTTTTTTTTTTTAATTCATAAAAAAATTGAACTTTGGCCTACTTTTCCCAAAATGTAACCACATCTATTCTGGGTCAGCGGCAATCTATAAACCCAGTTTGGTATGAATTCAACCAATAGTCTTGCTGCTACAGACATCTAAAGTTTCACCCATTATAAGTAAATGGGGAAAAAAAGAATAAAAAAAATTCATAAAAAATTTAAACTTGGACCTATGTTTCCCAAAATGTAATAACATCTATTCTGGGTCACTGGCAATCTATAAACCTAATTTGGTCTGAATTCAACCAATAGTCTTGTTGCTACAGACATCTGAAATTTCGCCCATTATAAGTAAATGGGAAAAAAAAAGAATTTAAAAATTCATAAAAAGTTTGAGCTTTGACCTACTGTTCCCAAAATGTAATCAGATCTATTCTGGGTCACTGGCAATCTATAAAGCCAATTTGGTATGAATTCAATCAATAGTTTTGCTGTTAGAGTGTTAAGAACCAAGTAAACAAACTGAACCAAAAACAATACCCCTTGCCTCCCCTTTGGGGGGCGGGGCAATAATGACCCATTTGGACGTTCAGAGCCTTCTTAGTGAACATGGAAGTACTGTGATCTTTTGCACACATTAATTTCACCAATAAAATCCTTGTAGTTTGATAAATGACAGTGGTTGTAGAAGCTTGTTTTTGTCTTCTGTTAATGATATATTTTGTTGAAATAGTCACTTTTGCTTAAGTGTTTGTATGTTTGGTTTTGAGTCACAGTTCACCATACAGTGTAATACAGTGAAATGCAGAAAAAACAACGAAAAATCCCAAATGTTACCATCTTAGTTTCTTTTCATTTATTATATACACAGAGTAGTGAAATGAACTCTTTTCCTAATTGCAGCTGCCTATGCAGATTTGTAGCAGGAACCAATGAAAGCTAATTCAGGAATAAGGAATAAAAATGTCATGGCATGCACTGGAAGTCAGATAAGGAAAACAAATACGGACGATTTAGTTTCCAGTTAAACATTGACATTAAAACTCTGATCAGACGGAGTGGCCTGGACCCACATGTAGACGCACTGGACCACTACACGAGGCACAAATACAGGCACAATCACACCTCTAATGCTCAGGGAATTAAAGGAAAATACTTGATTTTGATTAAAAAATACAGAGGATAAACAAATAAATAAAGATAAATCACTAAGGAAAGATTAGATGTGGAGAAAAATTCATTTGAGGGTATTTAAGTGTTCATTAACAAACTTCAAAATGGTTGATGACACCTTATATAGGACTGAAAAATACCATTTATACCGAATAGGAGTAACTCTGATCATGGGTTTCATACATTTTTATTGATAACCTTATGCTACCAAGGGTTTGTTTCTTATTTGGAGTTGCCACAGGGGCTGAAACATAAAACTAAAGCAGTGAAACATTTGTTAAATCACATTGTGTTATTGTGGTGAACATTTCTGATCCCAGCTCTAACAAAACATGTGACTTACAGTTAGCGTTGTGAGCCCACAAAACAGCAGTGAATGTTTTTATGGGTTTTTATGGATTGGAGTGAGCAAAAAGTCAGTTCTACAGCTTTATGAAATAAAATTGATATCACCTTTCTAATGTCATTCTGGGAAAGAAAGTATATTTCATAAAAGCTCAACAATTCATATAAAGTTTAAAGTCGACAACATTTAACTTTTCACATGTGGATTTGTTTAAGCAGATATTTATCTGGTCTGGCTAAAGGTATATTTAGGAAGTTGAAGATTAAATGGTTACTTTACAATGGATATTTAAGCCAACTCTGAAGTGAAACAGATGAAACCATGTTCTAATGCATGCAATGTGAGAGCTTGACTTGTTCTGTCACTGCTGTGAAGAAAAAAAATCTTGCTTATGCATCCATGTGCTGTAAATGTGTGTGGTCAAAGGAGACAGCAAGTTGTTGGTTCTGGCATTAGCGTCGTCTGTGGCCTAACAGTCATAAAAGAGAACAGCAGCAGTGTGGCCTGACGCACACATAAATCAGAGAAAAAGCGTCACGTTAAAACCAATCTGCTGCTGGGGTGGTCTGGCCAAAAAGTACGCCGCTGGACGTTGTTTTTGTAATCCTGGGCTGTAAAGTTTGTATTTGTCATCCTGAATGGGAGGAAATGTCGTTTTCTGAAATGGAGCTGGCATTGTACAGGATGACAACAAAAGAAAACAGGAAGAGAGGTGATTATAAAGGACTGGCCGAGTGGTGGTGGGAAAGCACACAGAGGCACCAGGTCTGTGTTTTATTTGTACTTTAAACCCAGGGAACACAGGCAGTCTAGAGGGTTTGAGGTTGTCCAGAACAAGCAATACACAAAACTGGAAAAAAATAAACTTTTGGAAAAACATAAGGCAGCAGTCAACAAAAGAAAAACTGTTGCTTCCAGGAGGTCAGCACCTGAACTGAACCAACTAAACCTGGGACTTGCTGGACCATTGTAGACAGGACACAATGCATTTAAAGACTTTCCAGGAACTGCAGCAGATTTTACTCTGCAGTCAGTCACAGAGCAGCACTGACCTAATGACTGAGTCTGCCCACTAACACATTTATACACTCATACGCTATGGTCAGAAAGACAGAAAACCAGCATCCACTGCAGCATCCATTTGTACTTTTAACCCCCAGAATTTCAGTTGTTATGTGTGTTAGTGAGTAGACGGTCTGCGGCCAGAGAGCTCACGGGCCACTTTATTAGGTACACCCTGGTAGACCTATATGTACCTAATAATAACATGGCCAGTGAGAGGATATGCTGCTGCTGTAGCTCATCTGCTTGAAGGTTCAGTGTGTTTTGTGTTCAGATGCTCTTTTGTATACCTTGGTTGTAAAGAATGGTGAGTTACTGCTGCCTTTCTATCAGCTGGGACCAGTCAGGGCACTCTGTCCAGACCTCTGATATTAACAAGGCATTGCTGTTTAGACAACTGCTGCCAACTGGATATTTTATCTTTTTTGGACCATTCTCCTTCTAACCCTGGAGATGGTTGTGCATGAAGATCCTAGTAGGTCAGCAAGGTCTGAAATACTCAGACCAGTCAGATCAGGTAACACCGACCATGCCACGTTCAAAGTCATTCAATCACCGTTCTTCTCTGTTCGGATGCTTAGCACATCATCTTGACCATGTGTACATGCCCCAAGGAATGAGCTGCTCTGTGTGATTGGTGCAATTAGGTATTTGTGGTAACGTGGAGTTGAACAGATGTACCTTAAGACTGTTTTGGGTCACTAAATAGGGTCAATAATTAGAAAACAAACTCAGCAAACAAGGTATTCTCTAAAGGTTAGGATTAAAGGATTACTTCCTTTATTGTCCCTGGAGGGAAATTTGATCTCTGCATTTTACCCATCCTAATACACTCACAGAATCTAGCATTAGCATTAGCATTAGCACATCAGGAGCATTGAGCTGCCATTGAAGGCACTCAGGGACCAACTCCAGATCTTTATCAGCACCATGGTCAGGGGCACTGACAGGAGAATGAATTTATTTATGCCTAAGAATTTGACCTGGAACCTTCTAGCTGTGAGTAATTGGAAAAAAAGGCTTTGAGAGCATGAGGATTAGTCTGTGTTTCAATGGAAAAAGGTCATGTGGTCTGATGGGTCCAGACTGACCCTGTTCCAGAGTGATGGGTGTATCAGGGTGAGAAGAGAGGCAGATGAAGTGATTACCCATCATGCCTATTGCCTACAGTACCAGGCTGTGAGGGCCGTGTTATGGTCTGTGGTTCAGCCACATTAAAGTGAGGTCAGCTGACCACCTGAATATAGTGAATTGGCTTTTCCATCAGTGCATTTTTTTTTTATTGATGGCACAGGCATATTCCAAGATGACAAGGCTAGGATTCATCAGGTTCAGATTGTGAAAAAGTGGCTCAGGGAGCAGGAGACATCATTATTACACCTTACTGTAAGCTTATCGACTGCATACCATAATCAAATCTAAAGACAGACCAGTAAAATATGAATTAACTCTGTGATACAAATGCTATAAAATGTTTACTTGTAGGTTTTGTTTAATTGGATTTTGTTTATATAGTTGCAAGATTTGTATGAAATACAAAAACTACTGTATGTACATACATGATCATATTTTAGATCATATTTATGCAGAAAACGAAACATTTAAATGGTTCGTCAATTGCCAAGCACCACTGTACAGTATGTTGGTACAAATCAGCTCTAAAGTTGAAGCAATGACTAGGTTTCACCTCCAGCATTAATCAGCAATGACTGAGATGCAGTTCAGAGGCATGCTGCACTTCCTCTACGTTAGTCCACAGATCTCTTTATCCATCATTGCTCCCATCTATCTATCAGTTATTATTCATTCCATTTCCCCAGCTTCCCATTCATCCCTCTCACTCTGTCTCCTGTTATTTCCCTGGCTGAACTAGGAGGAAATCCCACACACTTAGACTGTGATGAAGGTCTAACTGGACCCAAATAGTAGCAAAATGAATAAATGATGTATTTCCAGTGCTGGAAGTGCTTTCACCTTCAGACATAGACATTTGCATTTCAAGCATGCAGCTGACACTTTTCTCCACAGTGGCTTATTCTGAGTGAGAAGACGCAGGTTCAAAGTCTATGTCAAGGACACTTCAGGTTCCACAGAAGCTGTTGGTTATCAGTAGTCTAAATGGTTACAACCAGGGAAACTGCAGCAGGAGGCAACATCTGGTCCTCTTAGAGCTTAAATGCATTCATTTAAAACAACTCTCAACCTTGTAAAGCCTATCATGAATAACTAAGTAGACTCAACTTCCTTTATAAAGTACATTTTAGAGGTAATTTTGCCCATAATGAATGATTCTGGACCCCGCTATTCATCCATCTGTCTATGCCAGCACAGAAGGTCATAGCTATACATATCTGCTTCTACTTTTTAGTTACAAGACTGAAATTTTGTTTAAAAAATAAAAAATAAAAAGTCACGAATTTAAGAAATATGTTTGCTTTGAAAGACCTGACCTGTATGGATGCTGCCTGTATTCATATCGATTTAGTCATTCATCAAGGTCTCTTGATCAGTTATGAGGTGGAAATAGCTTCAATTTTCTCCTTGTATTAATGCAAGAAAGGGATAGTAGTCTGGTAAAACCTGACTCTGAAATACTGACTCATTCTCACCCCATGAGAATCTTGCAATCAACTCTGTCTACATGACAGTATGTTCATGTGTGTAACTCAAAATCTGCTGCGTATTCTGTCATGAAAATTGTACACACTGGTCTCCACCACATCTCAGTCCTACTCGAAGATAATTGACTTTTGGGGGGCAGGCTGACACACAGCTACTGCTCTGAAAAGTATCACACACATGATTCAGGACAGTATTTATCAACACAATCAATTTCTTTCCAATTCAGAAGGCACCCCAGAACTAAGAGTGTACACTATATGGACAAAAATATTGAGAAACATTGAAAGCAGATGTTGCAGTGCTACCATTGACTGGGCTGCACAATGATGACTAAAGCCCATCTATTATACTGCAATAACTGTCACCGAGATAAACATTTTTAGTCTATCTTTAGGGACAATTCTGTTAAAATTGTCATCTGAAACACTTAGAAAATGCTTCAGGGTGTGTTTTTACCAAATTATGCATTGAAATGCAGCAGGTTTTTTTTATTAGGGCGGTCAAAATTAACGCATTAACACAGATAAATCCATCATCATGATTAATCTGATTAAAAATTTTAATGCAATTAAACTATCTGAGGTAAGACGCTAAACAGCACGTTTGCCCTCTCGATAGGAAATTTGAGGACAAAAAAAACCCAAGATGAAACAGTTGACCAACGTAAAGTATTATACACACTCTGCAGGAAGGACTTTTCTTTTCATCAAAACATTTCCAGCTTAAAATACCACATTACCGCAAAGCATACAATAGTCAGGGATTCTGCTAGCGTTTCAGTTAACGCGACACCCAGCTTTTGACAACCATGTTAAGTGCATATACATTCCCTTCTTTCTTGAGTCTGTTTGTTCATGCAAAATGAAACGCGATTAATGTAGAATAACAATGAAGTGTGAACAGAACACTTCCAGTAGCAGGTTTGATGGGTCGAGTTGCAGCAAGATAGCCATTGCTGAGACTTCAGAATAAGAAAAAGAGGCTTGCCTGGGCCATGAAACACCGCCAGTGGACTACTGAAGATTAGAAGAAGGTGTTATGGACTGATCAAACCTGCAACTGGAAGTTTTCTCTTCACAGTTGAAACTGAGACTTGCTTACTACAACCACTATTGAGCTGTACTTGAAGCTGTTGTCCTGTGAGTCGCCTATCACTCAAGCTGTTGACACTCAGAAACTTGTCCTCTGATTCTGTTGTGTCTTTGGCTCTGCCAGACCTCTTCCTGTCAGCATTTCCCCCAGTTTCTGAGTGCCTTTTGATGGTGAAGGAAACTGGACTTACTGACACCTGGACTTTCTTGGCAATTTCTCTGTAGGACAGACCTACATTTTTAAGTGTTATGATGGTCTGTCTCTCTTCTATCATTAATTGCCTTTTCCTCTTTTCCATTTTTATAGTAACACACTACTTTCTGCAGTACAAGACTGTTCAAATAATGCTCCAACGGTATGGTACCAAAGTGTGTTCCAACACTACTTTTATACAGACAGAGGGGGATGGAAGGAATTCACAAACGTTGGGACACCTGTAGGAATTGGTAGCACCAACTTTTGAGGCTTGATCAACCTCCATTGCTGCAGAACTGCTTTAAGTTGTTAACCCATTTCTTGTTCGCCTTTTTGTATAATTATGAAATGTACAGTATTTTTCAGTTTTGTTTAACCTTCCCTTCCCTTCCCTTTTTTTTTTTTTGTTTCACCTCTGGCGGTTCACCGCTTACTGTTGTACCATTTCAAGCTGTTCATTGGACTTGAACTGCTGGAATTTCAATACAAAACTGGAAAAATTGGGGTGTTCTAAAACTTTTGACTGGTAGGGTGGGTGTGTGTGTGTGTGTGTGTGTGTGTGTGTGTGTGTGTGTGTGTGTGTGTGTGTGTGTGTATATATATATATATATACAGGGTGGGGAAGCAAAATTTACAATGAACATTTAGTTGTTTTTTTCTCAGCAGGCACTACATAAATTGTTTTGAAACCAAACATATATTGATGTCATAATCATACCTAACACTATTATCCATACCTTTTCAGAAACTTTTGCCCATATGAGTAATCAGGAAAGCAAATGTCAAAGAGTGTGTGATTTGCTGAATGCACTCGTCACAATAAAGGAGATTTCAAAAATAGTTGGAGTGTCCATAAAGACTGTTTATAATGTAAAGAAGAGAATGACTATGAGCAAAACTATTACGAGAAAGTCTGGAAGATACTATTTAAAGAAGAATGGGAGAAGTTGTCACCCGAATATTTGAGGAACACTTGCGCAAGTTCCTGTCTTTCAGTCCCTGCCTCAAAATATTGTAAATTTAGCTTCCCCACCCTGTATATATATACCAACTGCCATGAACATTTTTGTCATGCTAGTATTTCATATCAATGGGAATACGGAGTCCTAAACTGTAGGTGTGATGTACCTTCATGTTTCTGTCCATATAGTGTATTTCCTTTTTCTGTAAAATCCACTATATTTGATGGGTGTTTGTACTCTGATTAACAATGGAGTTGACAGTGTTGACACTGAATTCACATTCACTTCACTACGAGTAACTCCATACAACTGATGTTGGAAACATGAATCCAAATCCTGGGAGTGTGTTTTAGAAGAATTATTCAAGTATTATTATTAGATTTATTCAGAAACATAGATATGATCAAAGTGATCTCTGATTGCCTTGTATGCACTGCACTTTTATAAATATAAAAATTATAGGGAAATTAGTCCTTGTTCTGTACAAAAAGAAAAAAAAATTCTTGCCAACAATGATTTCTAAGGGTAATCTAATAGAAAACTTTATTAGATTTTTCATCTAATATTGACATAGATTTAACCAAGTAACAAGCTATAGCAATAGTTTACATATTATCCCAGCAGAGGAATAAGCTCAACTTGGTTAAATCTGGCATTTGGGTTCTGTTTTAAGGCCCACCATGCCCCCTTTTTTGTTATTACCCCGCCCCTCTCAAAGGGGTAGGCAAGGGGTATTGTTTTTGGTTTGTTTCTTTGTTTGTTTAACACTAGCAGCAAAACTATGGGTTTAATTCATACCAAATGGGGTTTATAGATTGCCAGCGACGCAGAATAGATGTCATTACATTTTGGGAAAGGTAGGTCAAAGTTCACTTTTTTTTTTTTTTTTTTTATCTTCCCATTTCCTTATAATGGGCCAAATACATGCGAGGGGTGGGGTTTGTTGTGTCTGGCACCACTTGTTTAAGAATATTTTGGATTTTTTATTTATTTTTTTGGGAGCCATGTACCTACTGAATTTCACCACATGTCAGCAGGTTATCTGCTCATTCAGCTAACATATAAGAACCATTATCCTGCACCAAAAGCCAAATAGTATGGAGTCCTTCTGTGATCTACCTTCACTCCCACGTTCCTCTCTTCCTCCCTCCCTCCCTCTCCAGTTCCTCTACTGCCTGCTAATTGCTCATAAACTCTCTTTATAGGGAAAGTAACAAGGTTTTAAATCTCCACTCTATCTTTACAGGGGTGGGGAAATTTCACAGACTCCTCTCAGTGCTGCTAATCAGATGAACTGCTTAGTTTACTGCTCAGCTAAGGGCACACAGCGGCAGTATGCATATCAGAGCAGAGGAAATAGGGGTACGCTGGTTTGGGGGTTTTTAAGCATTCTGGGTTATGCTGAATACATCTGAGTGCAGTTATGAGAAAGAGCTGAGCTGTGCACGATTACAGAAGTATCTGTGTCAGAAGGGAACATTAGTATGCTATGAGTGTGATATTTAGTTTTACTGCTGTACTTAAGTCAGTCTTAAATTTCTTATAAAACTTTGCCACCGGGGCAAGATATTCTGACCTGTAATTAATAAAAACACTTGATTTGGATAGTCCTACAGCAGGTTTACAGGGTATTTTTTACCATTTCAACAGCTCATGTTCGGGTTTTCATATATAATTTAAGTTAATGAGTTTTAATTTTGCACAATAAAACCATGTTAGAGAAGTGTTTTCTAATAATTCATGAGTGAAACGTGAAAAAGTCTGTGATTTATAGTAGATGATCTATAGAGCATATATGAGAATATATCTATAGACAAAGCAAAACAGCTGTTGAACGTCTAGTAGTAAGATGTTGAAATATCCTCTATAAATAGACGGAGTGATGCCAAATAAGAGTTTGGAAACAAAGAGGTAACACTTCAGCAATGAGAATGTGTTGACATGGAATGATGATGTTTTCGGCAACAGCATAAAGGGATAAATTTGGAATAAAATATTTGTACCTCTTCTCATGAAATGATTTTGACAATGCGATTTATTCTTGGTAGATAAAGTGTAACTGGGACTTGATATGAAGTCATTGCATCTGGCCACAGGTGATTACCGGTGTGTATAAATAAGAATAAAAAGAACAATCTGTCTGAAAATAATATTATCCCATCTTTATGCGCAATGGTGTATATTAGCTTTCAGTTTTCATTGCTGTGAGAGCTTGAAAAATCTATTGGAACCTGGAACGGTAGCAAAGTGAAATCCCCCCCCCCCCTCCCATCCTGTTCTCTCTACACCATGCAGGTTTCCTCTGGGTCCTCCACTTTTCCGTTAAAAACAGGTTCATATAAAAGTGAATTCTCTTTTCAGTGCCTTTAATTATAGTTCTGATGAAGATCTGGAACTGGCCCTCCTCTCCTTTAATGGCAGCTCACTATGCTAATGCTAATGCTAATACTAGGTGGTGTTTGTATTAGGATGGTTAATATAGGGATAATAGGGATCATAAAGTGAGCTAACCTTTATTGTTATTCCGTAACTGTGAAAGAGGGATTAGTAAAGCCATAGATTTATTTTATGGCTAGAGATTTAATCCATAAAGACCCAGTGCTATTTTTGCGGCAGTTCCCAAATGAATTTTTCTCTCTATTTAACCTTTTTTAAGTGACTTATCACCATTTATTATAATATTATCTTCCGTATTTTGTGTTTTTTCATTGAAAAGCATGTGTTTTCCTATAATTAAATTACTGATCGTGTAGATGTTCATAAAAGCTCAAATTAAAGTTGATTGTCATAATATTAAAAAAATGAAGAAAACATGACTTTTTCAACAAAGTATATCATTAACTGAACATAAACTAAGTGTCTCCATCCAACTCCATGGGTTTTACTGGCGAATCAGTGTTGTAGAAGATGATGGTGTTTCCTCTGAACGTCCAAATGGGTCATATGTGATGACCATGAAAAGACGACAAACTGCATTTACACCAGCTATTTACATGGATTGATAGGATTAGTGGATCAACAGCTATTAAACAGTTTAGATCAGTAGATGGTTTTGGTCACCAGTGGATGTTTGGTTCTTTTTGGGTTAAACTTCACATAAAAACTTGAGGATGATTGTGAAACACTGATTGTAAATCTGTAGCGGGACATTCCGTGGAAGTCACAACTGCCATTGGAAATAAATTATGAGCTGTGAAATAGTCTTTATATGAAGAGCTATTGTGTTGACATATGGGGTATTACTATTTAACGCCTTTGGTTACATGTGTGTTAGTGTTAGGTTGTTCCATGCCATAAACTAGTAAATTACACCAGACATCAATCTTTGTGTTCTCCTGAAATGTGGTCTAAAATGCTAATTTCTGTTTTAATCTCATTTTCCAGGTCTGTGTCTGGTGTGGATGTGGACCCTGATCTGGTGCACATGGAAATGCAGGATACAAGTGGAGGTACAGTCCCCTTCCATCTGCTTATTTTGTATTGTTCACATTGGTTGTATTTGTTGTATGTGATGCAGAACAGTGTGCTTCTTGTGCTGTCTGTGTTTTTGACATCGAGCTGCCAACTGCACAGACGTCATCTGTGGCTATACATAGAAACGTATACATAGAACTGACCATGTGTCTGCAAGTGTGTCTGTGCTCACTCTGACTGATCTGGGATTTACATAAAACAAAGACAGATCCTTTTTTCTGTTTCTATGTGTAGGACTGTCACAATTATGACATTTAACTGCCAAAAAAATAATTGCCATTCACGATTTGCTTGTTTTCCCACCACTGTTATACTGATATTTTACTATTAAATGTACACCTTATAAAGAAAATAAGCCATTTTTTGATTTTGAATGTTGGAATAAAACTTTTCTATCTGCTTTTTTTTTTACTTTGTAAACAGGGTTATTGTAGCATCAAACCTATAACGTGCTGAAAATAGCAAGTTTGATGATATGGATTATGCAGTAAGTCAAGCCTGTTTGGTCTTTTGTGGTGTTTTCTTTTGCAGCGATTTGACTGTTGTAATGACATCTTGCCTTCCAATGTGCAATTGTTCCACCACAAGTTCACCCTGACACTCGTCTCAAAGGCACTGTCACTGCGTTTTCACCCAGGGCTGAAGATGATTGTGATTGATTTAACCCAGAAAGACCCAGTGCTACTTTTGTGTTTGTTCCCAAATTAATATTTCTTTCTATTTAACCTTTCTTAAGTGATTTATCACAATTTATCATTATATTTTCCTCTCCATTTTGCATTTTCTTGAGTGAAAATTGGGTATTTTCCTATATTTGTTTTACTGATCATGTATTTTAATCATCATGCTGAGATTACATTTGAGGGTTATTATACCAAAAAAAAAGGAAAAACTTGGGAAAAGGGACTTTTTTGGTAAAATCTCTCATTAACTGAACATAAACCCAATGTCTCCATCCACTGTCATTGATTCAACTTGATGGGTTTTACTGGTGAATCAGTGTTGTAGAAGATGACGGCGTTTCTACGGTAACTATGGAGCTTCTGAACATCCAAATGGGTCATATCTGATGACCATGAAAAGATAAACTATTTTTTTTACACATTATTTACATGGATTGATAAGATTAGTGGCTCTAGACTTATTAAACAGTTTAGATCAGTAGATGCTGTTTGGGTCTTTATGGGTTAAAGAAATACAAACAAGCCAGACATTTTTGCATCTCAATGATATCATTAAAATAACCTCACTCTAACATCAACCAGATTAAATTTTGTAAAAATAGTCATGAAAATTATATCTGTTTGTTTGGAATTGGTCTCAGCTATCTTAAATAACTGTGGTTATATGATTATATAATAATGACAGGTGTGTGTACACAAGTCTCTCTGATATTGAAATGTCAGTTATTTCACTGGAATCTGATCATGTCTTGAAGTAACCATAGGTTGCTGAGCTGCAGAATCATAAGACCTAGTCTCTGTTATGGCGGTAACAGCATGGTTGACCTTGCTTTTAGGTAAGTTTTGCTGGTGTAGGTGGGGAGGGGGTCCCCAAAGAATTAATGGTTAAAGAGGGGAGTCGAGGGCCCCCCCGGGCAACACCAGCAAATCTGGATTATCATATCAGCTGACTGACAGATAGGCTAGTGCTTAACTCAGGGGCCAAGAGGGTAATGGAAGTACAGCCTATTGTGATTATTTGTGTTTTTTTATAAGGTTGTAAATCAGTGTGTATCTGATTGTAATGTGTGTGTGTGTGTGTGTGTGTGTGTGTGTGTGTGTGTGCGTGTGTGTGTGTGTGTGTGTGTGTGTGTGTGTGCAGAGAGAGGAAGAAAGAAGGGAGTTCATGAACCTTATCTGCACCTGGGTTTGACCTCCTCTGGGTCGCCAACCCCTAATCCCCCTCCCCCCTCTAAATAAACCCAAACCAGCAAAGTGAGAAAGAAGTGACAGATAGTAAAGGTCAAAATGAAGGATTTTGGATTTTATGTTTGCAGTGCCATACTCAGTTTCTCCATAAAACTCCCCCCTTGAAATCTCTTAAAATCCCTTGAGGACACACAGTCTTTAAACCCACACATGCAAGATGCTGTCTGCAATGTGAAAGCTGTCAGCCTGAACAAGGCTGCCTGTGTTTGTGGAGGGTGAACCAGAGAGGCTGTCTGTCTGGGCCAGCTGCCCAGCCGCGAGAGCCTCTTCCCGGGGCTAGTCAGCACCACATGTCCCCCTCCTTTTTATTCTCCTCCCTTTCCTTTCCTTTCTTCCGTGCCCCGATAGATAGATAGTCGAGGGGGGCTGGTGCGATCGGGCATGCCAAACCAATCTGTTTGCCCCGTGCCCCCTGTCACATGTGGCATCTCCAAGGTTAAACGGTGGCACGATACGAGAAAAAAAAGGACACAGAGTCGCAAGATTGTCTGCATAGGCGAGGGGCTGTGCCTAGGGTTTGCCAGAGGAGTTTAGCTAGGGACGCTAGCTGACGAGTGGGACAGGTCTCCGGAGAAATGGGGGTGGTCGATTGATGGATGAGCCATGTGCACAGCGAGGCTGGCAGGGAGTGTGTCTGTGTGTGTCATTAGGGAGATTGATGCGCAGGAAAGCATGAGTGTCCCTTGTTCATGCACTGATACACACTAACATGCACATATCCAACTGGTAAATATATGTACAGACCCACATACACATGTGGTAACACAGACTCAACATAACACAATAAATTGTTGTGCTCTTTTTAGTTCTTTCATAAGTCACGATGCATGTTTTACACTTACACTTTCCACCTTATCATACCACCGTAGTTGCACACGTGCAGGAAAAGTGTGCATATGTTGTGTGTTTGCAGGTGTGTGATAGAAGCAAGTGGCATGAAGAAGTGTATGTGCCACAAGCTGGAATTGAACACTTAGCCTAATCTAATAGTTTTTTAATGAGTCTGCACCGTATGCTGCTTTGATTAAACGTCTGAGCTTTTCAGTAAATTAACCAGTCCATTTGTTAGACCGGACACCTTCTGAACAAAGACGAAGCAGAGCGCAGTCGGACTGATTCCATTTCATTACGTCTCTGTGGTTTTTGTGTTGTTTTTTTAATAGAAACACAGTTATATAAAGATGTGAAGAGCACAACAGGAGCAGAGCTTCTGTTCTTTTAGCAGCTCTGTTCCCCCTCGAGGACCTATTGTGAAAGAAGTTTTACCAAAATGTGGTAAATTAGCATTCATTTGGTGTTTTTAAGCTGCCAGCCTTTGTGAAATCCCAGAACTGGCCTTAAATTTCTTGTAACTGCGGAAGGGAATATGCAGGGAAATTGGTGAGGGAAATACAAGACCAACAGAAATTAAGGAATGTTTGTGCTGTGTTTGTGCCATAAGCTGATGTCACATGTGAAAATACTCTAACTACATAAATGAACCAAAAGGGTTTTTACTTTGGTTCCATTGTAGATCAGCATCAGCTCACAAACAGAGGGTCTAAAGCTGAACCTCAGGGGCAGAAAGAACATGATTTAGTTTAGTTCAGGCTTAGGCACATGTCGCGTAAATTTATGTTCCGGAGGCCAACAGAATTATGTGGAGGTTTATACTTTCATTCACAAACTGATGCCTTTTCACTGCAGGCACTTTGACTTGTCATAGTAGGAAAAGTGCAGATATTACTGTGGCTCACGTCTATTGGCCTTGTACGTCAACACAATGAGTCAGCACACACACACACACACACACACACACACACACAATTCATATACTGGGCATATTTATTACCTCGCCCCCTGATAGGGAGGCAAGGGGTATTGTTTTTGGTTCGGTTCATTTGTTTCTTTGTTTGTTTGCAAAACTTTTGGTCAAATTCATACTAAATTCAGTTTCTAGATTTCCAGTGACCCAGAATAGATCTGATTACATTTTGGGAACAGTAGGTCAAAGTTAATTTTTTTTATGAATCTTTTTTTTTCCCTTTTACTTGTAATGGGCAAAATTTCACATGTCTGTAGCAGCAAAACTATCGGTTGAATTCATACTAAATTGGGTTTATAGATTGCCAGTGACCCAGAATAGATGTCATTACATTTTGGGAAAAGTAGGTCAAAGTTTACATTTTTTATACATTTTTTTACATCTTTTTTTTCTCTCCCATTTACTTATGATGGACAAAATTTCACGTCTAAAAAAACATCACTTTTGTTTAAGATTACTTCAAACTTGGCACATATATAAAGACAACTGATATGCTGACATCAGCACACACTTAGACATGATGACATCAGCTGGATCGATGCCAAAATAAGCTACAGTACATGCAAGGGGCAGGGTTTGTTGTGCCTGGCACCAATTGTTTCTTATACCTTTGCTTCTCCTACTATTAAATTTGTACTTTTTTTGAGTTGAGGTGTATTTTTTCATATAAAATTTGGTGCACATATTAAAAACCATTAAATAATATAGTAAATATGACTATAAATCAGAGATACTATTAGAATTTAGAATATTGTGTCACACTCACCCATACTTAAGGCACTTGTTAACAGGTTTTTCCATTTTATGCAATATTTTTGAAGGACATCTTGTACATTTTACTCCACCACATGTATTCAGCAGCTTCAGTTACTTTCAAGATGATTTTTCAAAGAACAAAAAGTTATTTCCAACCTTTTTTTACGTTCTGACTTCTTAGAAAAAGTAGTGTGTTGTCAGGTCTATATTTCAGATATCCCAGTTGTTAAAAGCTCCATCCAATATAGACATTTCTCTAAAACTGAGCAATAACTGTCTGTGAGCAATGAATTGAATGTCATTCAATATCTGAACCAAACTTTTAGTTCAAATTTAGTTCAAATTTTTAGTTAAGTTTTTCTGTTCAGTTTAGTTCAGTTCAACTTTATTTAACTCGAATAAGCAAAAGCCAACAGACAGTTCACCACTAGAGAAAGTTAAAAATCTTAGAGTACACGTTTAAAAAGCCTATTAATAAGAGTAGTAAATAAAAGCAATGCACAGATTAATATATAAATCAATAAATAAACAATACATCTTCTGAATTGCTCTAAAAAACATTACAAAAACAGTTTATCAGAAGGCATGAAGTTGAAATAAAAATAAAAAGTTGTATAAAGTGTAACTGGGACTCAGGTCAAAGGTGATTACTGATTTCCTTTTCCAATAAGCAGATTTATCGAGTGTCTCTGAATATAAAAGTGTAAACAACTGTGACATAATGCTTCACTATTAACACCCTAATGTCTAATATTTTAATATACGAGGCACAGGAACTATACAATACTTCTACTGTATTTTACATAAGTAGGGGGGAAGTTTGTAAGCAAGTTTTCAGGAATTTATCATTGTTTTATAGTACTCTTACTGAATATTAAATGTTCTGAATCCTTCTACATCTTGTTATTAGCGAAACGTATGGTCTGCTCACAGTACAGGGAGGGCAGGGCTTATTGTTAATTGCTGGGCCATTACATCTTTGGCTCTTCCTTACCTTTGTTGGTATGTAATTATTGTTGAAATATATTGTCTTATAAATTATGCAGACTATCATTTAGATAGCTACTATGTGTAATATACTTCAGTGTTCCTAATCTGTTTACTATCTGTTATTTACTTTATTATGACTCTAAACAGACGTAACTTTATCTTTAAGGAAGCCAAATGAAAATGTGTTATGTTGTATAAATGAGAGGTAGGGGTGGGATTAAATAAGTTTTCTTCTTCCCACTCCTCGTGGAGCAGTACTTATTGAATTTTTTACTTGTGTACAGTTGCTGTATTGTTTTGGTCACTGAAAAAATTATTAGACCACCGTTGTTTTCTTCGATTTCTTGTTCATTTTAATGCCTGGTACAAATAAAGGTACATTTGTTTGGACAAATACAATGATAACAACAAAAATAGTTTGTAAGAGTTTAATTTCAGAGCTGATATCTATCCATTTTCCATGTTTTCTTGATAATAACCAAAATCACTTCAGTTCTTTCATCAATAGCTATGACATTGTACTGCCAAAAACAGTGCTTTTAGGCATTCCATGTTTTCTTTTCTGTCTGTTTTAGTCACATGATACACACAGGAGCTAGTACTTGATTGTATAACCATTGTTTTTGATGACTTTTAAATGGTTTAATCATTTTTTCTGCAACTGTATTAGTGTATTTGCTCTGCTATTAGTTCCTTGTACACATAAAAGTTTTGCTTTTTCAAATAAATTCATTTCATTTTCATTTCTTTGTTTATTTTGATCATTTACCGAATACATGCAAAAAAAAAAAAAAAAAAAATTCCAAAATCATTCATCTACACTCGAAAAGGAGTGGGAAGAAGAAACACTTATTTAATCCCACCCCCATTCTCATCATCAAATAAACTTAACATAATAATGTTTTAAATACTCACTCCTGTCCTTTGACTTCAAGCCAGAACAATGAACAAAATAGGCCTATACCAAATTAGAATGAAATGAATGAACTGGAGATAATAACAAAAGGAAAAGAAACACACATTCTGCATAGTCTGTACTCTTTTCTAACTCCGTGGTCTCCTTCCCTGCTCCATCGTCAGCTCTGACTTCAGTTACCTTGAGCAAAAACACGAAGCCTCTTAAAAGAATGTGCTTTCTTGTAGCTCCACCTGTGGGCCAAAGTGTTAAATTAGCACATAATACAGCAAGCAATTTCCATCAACAGGACTGAATACATTTAATACATCATACTACATTTTTACATTTTTTTTTTGTTTGTTTGATTGTTTTTTATATATGTATCAGGGTCTATTTGGTAAATGTTTTGTCCATTGAAGCTTGAAGTTCATGTGTTTCCTCGCTCTGTGGTGAAAACAAGTCGGGGTGAACACATTCAGGCCAAAACAAGTAATGTAATATAAAACAGAGCTAAATGTAAATGTGTTTGTGCAGCACATCCCTGCTGCTGGAACTCATATCCACCCTAACTTCACATGTGTATTGGTAAAGGCTTAGTTTGTGTATATCTGTGTGTGTGTGTGTGTGTGTGTGTGTGTGTGTGTGTGTGTGTGTGTGTGTGTGTGCGTGTGTGTGTGTGTGTGTGTGTGTGTGTGTGTGTGGGCATTTTCTCTATTGCCAGCTTGTCACCTCTGGGAGGAGAATAACAGCTGAATTTCAGGAGCCAATGTTGCTGATGCAGCTGCTGGTTGAAATTCAATAGTGGGAGAGCTTTGCAACAGGCGCTAACCTCTGTGTGTGTCTCTGTGAGGATAATCCCTTCTGGCCATTTGGATGCTGGAGCAGCTATAAGTCTAAGGGGAAGCTGTCAAATCATATAGAGTTACAAAATGATGTCTCCATTTTTCTATTCACCTAGTTTTTCTTCTCTTCCACCTCCACACCTCTTGTGTTGTCTCAGTACAGCTTACACGACCAAATAAGTTTTAACCCTTACAGACCTCAGAAAGTGGTCAAAACCAGTACTTTACGTATTTTAGTTTTATATTCTGTTTTATAGTATGGTATATAGGACATCAAGATTCATCTGTTTCATTTAATTACTTTGAGAAACTTTGATAAAATACTGTAAAATATTGTTACCTTTAGGGAGATTTTTTTTTCCTTCTTTTCTTATGTAGAAAGTATGTAGATGTTTTAGAATTCCAAATGCATTTTTTCTAATCTTTCCCAAGCAAATCAGATTAATAACCCTCTAGATTTTGCATATTTCAGTGAAAATCACGTATTTTCCTTTATTTAACTTACTGGTAATTTAAATCACCAGCGTCAAGCATACAGCCCACGGGCCAAAACCGTTCCACTGAGGGGTCCATTCCGGCCCGTGAGATGACTTTGTGAAATGCAAAAAAATTTCACTGAAGATATTAACGATCAAGGATGTCAGAATAATTTATTGTTGTTCAGGTTCCACATACAGAACAGTTTGGTCTCAAGTGGATCAGACCTGTAAAATACTAACTGTAAATCATTACAACCTGTAGATTATATAACCTATAATGACAACCTTAATTTTTTGTATAAAAAAAGTTACATTACATGAAAATGTTTACATTTATGAACTATCTTTTCACAACAAATGTGAATAACCTGAACAAATATGAACAATCTGAAATGTCTAAAGAGAAACAAGTGTAATTTTACCAATATTCTGCCTGTTATTAAATGTTTTGTATATTTGTAGATCCATTATGATCTCTAAATTGTAATGTACATGTGTCAGTGATAAACTAAGGCATAATATGTTAAAATTGCACTTATTTTTCTTAAGACATTTCAGCTTGTTCATGGTATTCAGATTTTTAAGGTAAGATGTAAACATTTTCATAATGTCATTTTACTTTTGTCGTTGTTATTATCATACTGATCCAGCCCACTTAAGATCATGAATGACTTTGACACCCCTGATGTAGGTGTTCATCAAAGCTCAGAGGAAATTCAGAGAAAAAGTGACTTTTTCAGGAAAATATGCAATAAACTGAACATATAAACAAATGTCTACATCCTCCTTCATTTATCAAACATGGGTTTATTGGTGAATGAATGTTATGAGCCTCTGAACACCCATTTAAGTCATATCTGATGATGCTGAAACTTGAGAAACTATTTTATCTGAATTATTTCAATGTATTGATGAGATTAGTGGTTCAAAAGCTATTAAACATTCTAGATCAGTAGGTGCTTTTGTGGCAGTTCACTTACTGTATGGTATGTAATGTAGATTATAGTGTCTTGCTGTTTACCACATAACAACATTTAAAGGTTATTCTTAAAACATACCAGCACCATGTAAGTCATGTTAAAATAAGCAGTGTTTCTTATTTTAGTGATGTAATTCTGCGAGTCCATGTAATGGATTTTGTCATTTGGATGTAAATGCAAATGTTAAAACAAGCAGATAATTCCCATTTTTCTGAAAAAGTAACTCTTGTCTTGTGGTCTTTCTGTCTGTGTCACTGTAGGTTACCTGTACGTTACCTGTCTCATCCAGAACTGTTCGGACAAAATGGTCACGGCTCAGTTCCTCGGCAAAATCGACCACAACTCTCTGCTGGTTCAGGACAACTACATATTTGTTAAGGTAAACATCACAACAGGAGGCTTTAGTGTACATGTTTGGTCTGTCTTAACTTTTTTGTATGAGAAGATAAGTTACCAGCTCTCATTATGTGTTAACATCCCTTTGTCCTTTAACGTAAAACCTTCAAAACTTCTTGAAATTGTCTAACTTTTGCCTGTTGGGTGTATGGTGTGAGTGTAACCTTTATTATAATTAAAGATGCCGCTACACAGTCGACCTTGAAATAATCGTTGTTTATTGTTTGACGAAGAAAAGTTTAATGAAGTGACCACAGTGTGGAAAAATATGCACACACCAGCTCCTACACTAATAAATGGACAGGAAAGCTGCACGCATTATAATGTGTTGTAACTTCAACATTAAAGGTCCAATGTTAAGACTGTGAGTTTTAGGAGGAGGTAACTGTTCAAATGGAATATCATACTCATAATTTGATTTTCATTAGTGTGTAATCACATAATTAAATCTAGGATCATTGTGTTTTATGGTACCTCAGAATGAGCTGTTTATATCTACATTTCCCATAATCCACCATGTCGTCAACCATGTTTTTTAGCTAAGAATGGACTTCCTCTCCTGTTTCTGTTCTATAGTAGGTGCCATCAAGCATTAAGGTGCTTAACTGTCACCACTATCCCCTTAACTAAACAAACACTGGCTCTAATTAGGGCTTTTGCATTTTTTGCAGTGAAAAAGTATTATAATAGGTGACAGTCACTACATGTCTAATCATGTTGAAACAGAACCATCTTCAGAGATAGATGGTTACGGTGACATCAACTCAGAGACCATCAGTGGTGTAGTCTTTATATTTATGTATTTTCAGTCTAATGTTTGTTTTTTGCAGCAAACTGCAACTTTTTTACAAGTAAAATTCTTAAATTGACAGACATCACCTGTGCTAAGTAAAATAACATGTCTCTTGCCATTACTATAATACAGTTTTTTACAGCCAGAAGGGGCAGGACACAGAAATACTTTGGGTTTTTAAACATGAAAAAATAAAATTAATGGGTAAGTTACATAAGAAGTTTACCCTTAAAGTCATCAAAACTCCTCGAAGTGAACTGTTTTATGCCTTAAAGCAGCAATAATCTCATCCTGTAAGCTTCTCAGCTGTATTAATTTTACCAGCATTCCCAATTGAATTGTCATCATTGAATTACAGTACAAATGCAATTACAATATGATATAACTGACCTGCACAAGCAGCTACCTCCAGCCTTTGTGCGTTGCTTTGGATCTGTCAGTGTATCTATTTGTTGTGTTTGTACAACTGCAGCCACTGCTTTACCGTCAATTTTTTTTGCCTTTCTTACCGATAAACTCTGCTACCCAGATAACAAACAGTACTGTGGACTTCAAATGGAAAAGAACTGCTATTCAGGACAGTGTACAGAATTAATCTGGCCTTGTCTATAATTGACTTGCCATGCAGCGCAGCGCTGTACACTCTGTGGAGGCTGAGAGCTGAATCCCATTTGCATGTGATAACAGCTGAATACACAACATATGAGCTGGAGTAGTATAGAAGAAATCATATGGAATACGGCGACCTCATTTAACAAACAGGTCCATTATCCTTCAGGGATTATCCTCCCAGTTTTACCAGTAAGAACTGACTGGTATCAGATGGAGGATGGATGAGTGTGAGGACAAAGAATGCACACACATTTTTTTAGTGGTGTAGCCAGGTCCTTGGGGGTGCTATTGTGATGGCGGATGCAAACGGAAGTACAAAAATCTGCACAGTCAGAGCTGAGAGCATAGCGTAGACTCACACACGCACGCACGCACGCACACACACACACACTTTGCCACCTATTCTCCAGACAGCCATTCCATCTAAAAACACAATCAATACTGCTTCCTTCAGGGTTTCTTATTTAAAAAACAGCGTTCATTGTTTCATCACTTTTTCATCACTAGTTCAGCGTAAAAAAAAAATCCATGCTCGTCTGTGCCTTTCAGTCACCAACTATCGTTGTAATCGCAGCTCAATCTGAGCACTGACGACAGCGGCTCAGATATCCGAGGAGGAAGAAAAAGGTAACCAAAAGCGCTTCCCACAAAGCCTAAAATAGAAGCGCTGAATACAAAGTTCTCGATTAGATTTTGAAAGCAGAGGGGAAAGCGGCGGCTCTGAAACTTTTAGCGCTGCTCACCTTACAAAAAAGCCAAACTGTGACAGAAGTGTGTTTCAGAATGTGGTTTTCTGCTGTCTGTGCCCGTCACTTGGAGTATGACACATTCAGCTCCTGTTTAAGTCGCTGTCAGTCACTGGAGCTGTCTTTTTCTCTGAGCTCTCTGGTTCAGTGCCTAGTGAGCTTTCAGATCAGCGCAGCAGGAGGGACATCATGATTCAGCCTTTTACCCACAGCTCTTGTTTAGGAGGTGAATACCATGGTCTGTAATGAACGGAGGAGGGTTTTTTTTTTCATGTTTTGCATCTTTTCAGTGCATTCAGTCAGTAGCAGCAGATGGTGAACTTTGCCCTTCACCCATAAAGACCCAGCGCTACTCTTATGTTCATTTCCAAATTAAATTTTCTCTATATTTAACCTTTCTTAAGGGATTTATCATCATTCATTTATAATATTATCCTCTGTATTTTGTATCTTATCAGTATAACTCAGCTATTTTTCTGTATTTAACTTACTGATCATGAAGATGTTCATAACAGCTCAGATTAAAGTCAAGGGTTATTTTATCAAAAGCAGAGAAAACTGAGGAAAAAAATGACTTTTTCAGTCAAATATATCATTAACTGAACATAAACCAAGCATTTCCAACCACTGTCATTCATCCAACTCCATGGCTTTTACTGGTGAATCAATATTACAGAAAATGACGATATTTTCCCTGAACGTCCATATAGGTCATATCTGATGACCATAAAAAGACGACAAATTGAATTTTACACCAATTATTTACGTAGATTGATAGGATTAGTGGATAAACGGGTATAAAACAGTTTAGATCAGTTGATTGTTTTGTTCAGTGATGAATGTTTGGGTCTTTATGGGTTAAGTTCCACTGGTAGTGAACTGCACATTTGGTGATCTTCACTATTTATTTTGTCAAACATTTCTATTTCACAAAATACAGTTTGATATTTGACTTCCAAGGTTTTCAATCAACTCAATGCATTTTGTGAATTTCTGGAGTAAAATCAGTTCAGTAGCCTCTAAATAAGTTTAACCCATAAAGACGCAAACATCCACCTTCAACCAAAACCATCTACTGATGTAAACTGTTTAATAACTGTTTATCCATTAATCCTATTGATTCATGTAAATAATTGGTGTAAAATACAGTTTGTCATCTTTTCATGGTCATCAGATATGACCCATTTGGACATTCAGAGGCTCCATAGTGAATATGGAAACACTGTCATTTTCTACAACATTGATTCACCAGTAAACCCATGGAATTTGATCAATGACAGTGGATGGACACACTTGGTTTATGTTCAGTTAATGATATATTTTGTTGAAAAAGTCTCTTTTTCTTCAGTTTTCTCTGTTTTTGATATAATAACCCTCAACTTTAATCTGAGCTTTTATGAACATGCACATGATCAGTTAATTAAATATAGGAAAATAGATGATTTTCACTGCAAAAAATGCAAAATACAGAGTATAATATTATAATAAAAGGTGATAAATCATTTAGGAAAGGTTAGATAGAGAGAAATTAATTTGGGAACTGACACAAAAGTCACACTGGGTCTTTATGGGGAAATCTCACTTTCAATTTGCAGTGTGACCTTGTCTCATTCATGTGTAGAGACAGACATGGAAAATCTCAATAAATATGATGAATAGTACAAACCCACATCCGTATTTCACCTCAGTCTTTCCTTTTTTTCTCTGATTCATCGGTATTCATTTGCTGTCACTTCCAATCAACCCATATCTTCTTAACCTACTGTATACAATGAGAGAGATGAGCATGAAGGGATGGAAAAGACCTGTTTTTACAATAAAATCCGGGCTTGTAACTTGTCTATATTTTAGTGATTGTGGGAGATTGTCAGATATAGATTATAGAGTTTATACATGTATTTTTTTTTTCCAGGTCACTACAGGGAATCGCACCAAGCACTATGTGTCCTATCGGCGCAATGAGTTTGTCCAGATGAGGTTTCCCAAATACGCCCTGCCAAAGGTAAAGAACAGCAGTTTCATCAACATCATTTATGTCTTTTTTTTTCTTTTTGTCACTTTATTTTTATTGTTTGATTTCTGTAGGGTACAAACATGAGGGACATTTGGGATACATTGACCATAAAAAAACCCTTTGTGACTAACAATTGGTTTTAGTAATGTGACCTTGAGATGATGTCCTTTTCTCCATTTATCATCACACTGCTCTTCTTTAGTCCTCAATCTATGGGTCAGAATCTCCATCTCAAATATTCCATTCACAATTTGTAGCCAGTCGTTAGTTGTAGGTGATGTTCACATCTTTTTTTTCTACACTTATTTACACTGAATTTCAGACTTGGAGTACTTGGCTAAAAGTATGCTCACTTTGGTAGATGTTTCCATTTCTCCTATTCTCATTACAGTCTAGTCATCATCCTGAGGAGAATAAAAACGCGCAACAGTGGATAAAAGTATTAGATACAAATAGAAATCATTGGAGCTGAAAAAAAAAAAAAAAAAAAAACAGAAAATATAAACCTGCTTCCAGTCTCATAAAAGACTAGTAGTATAAGTAATAAAATGAACACCTTGATCAAGATTAGAATAAGAAGACCGTTGTCAGTGAAGTCAAAACTAAAACAAGACATGAAGGCTAAAAATAGAAACGTAGACTAATGTTATGAAGCAAATTTGGAAGCACTTTGGGTCTATTTTTAAAATAAGTATTTACTGAGATAAAAGAGAAACTATTTTTCAGATAAAACATATTTGTATTATTTTACATTATATTTTAATAATAATAATAATAATGGATTAGATTTATATAGCTATTTTCTATGAACGCATACTCAAAACACATACAGTGGATCCAATATTCAGTCACTCACACATTCACACTCTGGTGGTGGTAAACTACATTTGTAGCCACAGCTGTCCTGGGGCAGACTGACGGAAGCGTGGCTGCCAATTCGTGCCTACAGCCCCTCCGACCACCACCAACCATTCATACACATTCAGACACCAGTCTGAGTAGCAGCACTGGAGGCAAGGAGGGTGAAATGCCTTGCCCAAGGACACAACAGCACATGACTGGGACAGAGCAGGATTCGAATCGCCAACCCTTTGGTTATTGGACGACTCGCTCTACCATCTGAGCCATGGCTGCAGATTTTATACAAAAATCCACATGTAATATGATCAAAAGGAAGCAAAAATTGCATACTACTATTTTTTTCAAATATCTTTTAATTCTCTCACAGGTACATTTAGGGAATTTGACTAATTATGCAAGGCAGAGTGTTTCACAAAAATGACGACTGTTGCAAAGTCCTGCGAGATTTATATGCGTTTAACTGGGCGTGTAACGCAAGTGGACACGATAGGTTACATACAAAACCTGGAATGAGACTGCAGATTCATGAAAAACCTGCATGTCTGGATTAAAAAAAGACACTAGGATCATCAAATTTAACACAGTGTCTTTATTTATAGTGGTATATAATACCATTCCAAGCTATGTTTTCCAAATCATATCCACTGACACCTACATAGTTTTTCATGTCCCAATTTTGGTCTGCTGTCTGCCTTTAACGTTCACGCTGTCCCCAAAATTCCTTTCAAATCCATGAAAAAATCCCAGCATGTGTCCACGTGTACTGTGTGAAAACTGTATGATGTCTTATATTTGTGCTTTACATTATCTTGTTCTTTTCTGCAAATTTTGAAGAAAAGGGTACCATGGTAACGCACCAGTTGCAGCGGTCTGATGTCCCTAATCATCGATCGAAATCTCATTTGATATACTCTGTGCTGTATGTACACTGTGCTGTCAAATGACAATAAAGAAATCTGTAATCTGTAATTTTAGCCCCAATATTTGATTAAAAATTGATAAATTTTGGGATGGCTCAAAGTAAGAGTATAATTTTTTTGCATTTATCTGAGGTCATTATTCGGTACATCCTGGAGGGAAATGTGTCTAAATTTCTTGAAATTATTGGGCCTAAAAAGCTGAACCCAGTTTCATAGAAGCCCCCAAATATAAATAGTGTGTTGATTTACACATATATGGGGATTCCACATACTGCACTGAGGACATTTCCATGCCACCCTGCTAAGACCTTCAGCCACCCCACGTACATTTTTCTTGATCTGCCACTGACTTTGGCTTCACAGCTTTAACCATTTACACATTTTTAGAGAAAAGTTTTGTGTTTTCCCTCCCTTCATCACTACCAGCTTCCCTAGCTCTAGTCCATACTGTACCTGCATTAATCTCCGCACTGCTCTGCAACATGATAGCACATGAAATATTCACCAGCGAGCATCGATCCAGCCGCATCCCGTGTCACTGACATAAGCAAAGACGATAAATGAGCTCCACTTCAATACAAGACGGGACAAGGAACCTTTGCTGTCAGCTTCGGCGGCACAGGGGGCCGTTTTAGCGTGACACCAGCCTGAGTGTTATTGAACTGTGCTGATTGAATGTGGGGCCCAGGGACACATCTCATGTATTTTTCAGCTTTAAACCAAGAAAAGAAAACCTATAAGACAATCACTGCCATTGACACTCTGTCAGGGAACACACACACTCACACACACACACACACACACACTCACACACACACACACACACACACACACACACACACACTCTACTGAAAATGTATAGAATTACTCTTGTCTTGCTCTCACCCACCACTTAGAGAGATCTTGTGCCGGACCACTTTAGCTACAGTACTCGGTTTTCCTCAAAGAAGGTGAAAGGGATTGAGTTGCACGCACACACACACTCACACTCTCACACACACACGCACACACACACACACACACACACACACACACTCGCTTTTCTTCCAACAAATCGAGACGATGGGGATCAATCTGATTAGGTGTGGCAGGAAGGCGGTGAATAAATCAGTTTGTGTCTAAGTGTGTGTGTGTTTAGTTAAAGTACGCCCTAGTTGCTCCCTCTCTCATCTCCCTCTTTCTACATGTGTCCTCTTACTTGGGTGAGCAGATAGGTCACACACTGCGATGCTTTTAGGTCCAGCGACATGGGGGAGGGGGTGTAAAGCAAGGGGACAGGGTAGAGGGAAAATGGGAAGGAGCAACAGAGGAGATGAGGAGAAATGGTGTGTGTGTGAGATCTGGGTGTTTATTATGTTATGGGGACAAAAGTCAGTTTCCATGGTAACTTTGGGGGACTTTGCTACCTTATGTGGATAAAATATAGGTCCAAAATGAATCCCTGGAGATGAGGTTTAACTTAGTTTGTCTTATGGTTTGAAATGGTAGGAAGGCATGTGGGTAGTGTAGACAGAAAAATATCGTCATGATACATTTTATTAACATCAGCTGATATCAACAGCTGCCACAATAAATGCCAAGTCACTGTTTCTTTCAACTTTTACCCCGCCCCCTGAAGGGGAGGTGAGGGGTATTATTTTTGGTTTGTTTGTTTGTTTGTTTGTTAACACTCTAGCAGCAAAACTATTGGTTGAATTCATACCAAATTGGGTTCAGTGACCCAGAATAGATTTGATTACATTTTGGGAAAAGTAGGTCAAAGTTTATATTTTTCATGAATTTTTTAAATCTTTTTTTCCCCCATTTATTTATAATGGGCAAAATGTCAAATGTCTATAAATCATTAATTTTGTTTCAATTTACTTCAAACTTGGCATATATGTAGAGGCAACTGATATGCTGACATCAGCACATGAATAGACATGATGACATCAACTGGATCGATGCTAAAATAATCTACAATATGTGCAAAGGTTGGGGTTTGTTGTGCCTGGCACCACTTGTTTTAAATACTTTTGCTCAGGTTTAGAGTTAGGCTTGGGTCTATAATAGAAATTAAGTCAAAATAGGTGGATCGGACTTAAATGGAAGGGCTGCATCTTCTAATTTCTGTGTTTAGCATGAAGATAAAACATAACCCATATATTTACTCCAAACATTTTAATGGTTCACCATTGGGCAGACCTCTTGACTAAAAGTTGAAGAAACCAAATTCTCCTCTTTCACCTCCTCTCTTGTCACCTTCTTCATTATCTTCTTCTTCGTCTTCACTACATTTCTATTTTCCAATTGTTTGCGATGTATTAATAATTTATATTGTATGGATTATATTTCATATTTAGATTGTGGGACATTATATTGTTAGGTAAAGTCTTCAGGAATTGAGTATAAGTCAGAGGAATCTCCCCTGGTAACCTAATGTGTGTATGGAAGAGAGAGTTTCTCGAACGCCATGTTTTCCACATCTGAATAATTGAAAGGCAGGAGGATAAAAAATGCAGAGGCCATCAGAGGAAGCCGTTTGGCTCTGTCCTATGAGACCTGACCTGAGTTTAATGCATTAACCACACGTAAACACACACACACACACATGCATATAGCCTGCTGGGCTGTGAAATCACAGGTGATAATTGTTCCCTTTTGCCCTGTTTCCATCCTCTCTCTCACAGTTTGTCACCAGGGATGTGCCGTCCTTTTAGTCTAATTCAATAACATAATACAACAAACAGTACGCAATCAGAATAAGAGGTTTCTTTTTTTTTCTTTTTTTTTTTTTTTTTTACGTAATTGCATATGGACGTAACAAATTTCATTAATTGAAAGCAAGACTTGAGCAGAGCACAATACAATACAATAGGGTTTATTGTTATTGAGATTTTGTTTACTCAAGTCCCCAGTTTTAAAAAGAGGGAGGAAAAAACAAATCTTAACAATACAAAGGGAACTAATGGTAGTAAATGTGGTATATAAATGAGTATAAATTTGCCAAGTACAAAATATGGCAATGTGTGCAATAAATAACATATCACATGGCTGTTGTTGTGTGATTTATAACTGCATTACAGTAAAATCATGAGTGAAACACTGGAAATACAATACAGTGTTATACAATTCAACAATGCTACAAGCTCTAAACGTGTAATATCTACAACATAATTTAATTTTACATCAGTTTTTATTTATAATATAACTTAATATCACAGATCACAAATGTGTAGAATTTATTTTGAAACAATACACTATGTATGGCATAATTATGTATTGCATAGTTATTAGGCAACTTATACTATATTAATTTTATCATTGACTAAATATAATGCTTTAATCCAAAATGTCTGTGAACCTCCGTGTTAACCAAAGGAAAGTGTATTTTGACTTCTCTGGGGACTATATAAGTCTGCATGCTTATTAGGCAACTTTCACTGGGCAGAATTATTATTCAACACACTTATTTTGTTTTTTTACTTGTTTATTCCCAGAGCAAGAATGACAGATTAACATTTTTATTTTCACTGTCAGTTAAATCTCTTTTTTGACCTGTTTTACCTGAACTAAAGAACTTGCCTAATAATTCTGTGCATCTGACAAAAATGGCCACTCATTTGACCCCCTAAGTAAATTTTAGCTGATATAGGTTTCATCATAACTGTAGTATGTATGTCTAAATATGGACAATGTAGAAATATATATGTAATAGGAATGTATATTTATACTTGCACTGTAATCCTGTGGAATGTAAATTTAGGAGAATGGAAGATGTATACATGAAAGGCTGTTTTTCCCTTTTTTTCCCCTCTTGTATGATGAAGTCTCATACATACATTTATGTAGGTTGAAGGCTACTCTTAAGGCAATCTGTTTATTTACTGTTCATTATCTGTCTTTAGCTGATAATGGCAATAAAATTAAAAAAAAAACAGAAAAAGCATCTCCCACAAAATAGGTCCCAATGCATAAACTCTCAAAACTAGTTTGTAAGCATATGAAGACTCTTTGTGAAACTGACACACATTATCTTCTCAAAAGCTAGAAGGTAATTTTTATAACTGCTTACAATAGAAAGAACAGGACAATCTTATCTATAGATGCATGTCTTTTCAAAGAATGAAATCTGGAGCCGGTGAAGTATTTCTGAAAAGTAAAATGTGTGTCAACTGTATCAGGAACCACTTAACAGAATCCACTGTGAATAATGTCCACGGGGCATGATGTGGATTTTAATATGATTAATGGGATCTGGAAGAGTGTGAAAGGAAATTAGCTCAGATGCTTCTGAGAGAGGGTAAGCACTGCTGAAGAGGCTATTATGTCACAGCTGACTGCCGGGGGAAATCTGCCATCAGATGTCTGTTTATTTGCTGAAATGAACGACGCACTCTGACATGGGCGGGACGCTAGACGGGTCTGAGCAGTCTGGTCCAAATGTAAAACTGATGAGGCCTGTCCAAGTAAACAATAAGTGTTCCTAATTGGGATCGCAGATGTAAATGTGGACCTGGAAAATTCAGGGAGACTTTGTAGCCTTAGGTGGGTTTTAGATTTGTGTTTAGCTCTGGTCCAGATTAGGACCAGAATGGCTCATTTTCTAGTTTCACAAAGTCCAAGGAGCATCGTCTAAAGCACAGGTGTCAAATATGTGGCCTGTGGGCCAAAACCGGCCCTCCAAAGTTTCCAATCCGGCCCCAGGGATGATTTTGTGAAGTGCAACAATTCCACTGAAGATATTAACAGTCAAGGGGATCCAACTGGTTTTAGTTCAGGTAAAACATACAGTCCAATGTAAAACAATAGCATAATGACCTTTAACAATAAAATGTGAACAATCTGAAAACTAAGTGCAATTTTATCAATATTCTGTCCGTTACTAAATGTGAAATGAAGAATATTTTAAGTGTAGTTTGAAAAGATGTTAAATTTATATCAAGAAAAACAATTGAATGGTATAGTTATGGATGGTCAGTTTTTATATCAACAAACCAGTATTTACATTCGTAGCATTACACTACTGCTCAGGATAAAACATACATTTCTTCTGGATAGTGTAATGTTGAATCATGCATCATGTTCATTCAGTATTTATGAGGTGTGTGAGAGATGCCATGCTGTAAAGGCGCTCTGTTAATGGATGAACCTCTTTGGCCATAACTCTGTGTTCCCGGGGCAGGGGGGTCACTAGGGTTTGTCTGTTCTGAGAAAATGTAGATTTGAGCATATTAAATACAAGACGTATATAAGACGATATAAGACGATGCTTGATATTCACGAGGAGGCTACAAGGCCACACGTCCGTGACCTCTGTATGACCTGCATTTTCAGTTTGTTTAGTTGCAGCAGATTGCAGCTAGGAGTTGAGTTCAACTTGGTTTTCCTGGAAGCGTCTCTGTTCGTCCTTGAATCATTATTATTTCATGTATATATTTTTCTTACAGAAAAAGGCAAGAAAAAAAATTGCATATATTCCTGTAACCAAACTTACAGTTAACATTATGTAGACATACCCACAACCAATCTTAACCAAAAACTGTTAATTTAACTGAAAACCAGATGCAGTTGTAAATATAGTTTAGTTTATTTCAGACACAAACGTAATACAAAACGGGGGAAAAAAAACTGAAACTGTTGTGCCTGAAAGGGAGTAGGAAGAAGAAGAAGAAGACACTGCTTATCTAGTCCTACCTAGTCCTCAGACTCAGAGACATGATATACAATATAAGATTGTGATTATCTATATACATGTATGTTAGTGCTGTCAAACAATTGAAATTTTTAATCCAATTAACTACAGGGTTGCTGTAGATTAACTTCCATTAATCATGATTAAATATCATTCATTTTTAATATACTATATATTAATCGCTTTTCATTTTGCGTGAGCAAACAGACTCAAGAAAGAAGGGAATATATATGCATTTAACATGTTTATTAAACACCTTCAACAGTTTCAACAAAACAACTTGAAACAAAACAACTGTTCCATCTTGGGGTTTTTTGTCTGTCACTACCAGATCAACAGCCTAATTTGTTCATGTATGACGCTAACTCTACTTGGACAAACTGCCCCAGATGTGTTACCAGAGACATTCAGTCATTCTGCGCTGTAGATGGGTTAATTGCATCAAAATTTTTAATCACATTAATCATGATGATGGATTAATCCATGCTAATGCGTTAATTTTGACAGCCCAGATATATATACACCTCTACATACCTACATTCTTATACACATACAGCTACATACACGTATACATACATACCAAATTATGCATTCATCTGTACACCGACCCACATCTGCACATCTATGCAAATACATACATGCTCCCACACATAATACAATAGAACAACCTGACAATCCAAGTAACAATCACGCCCTTCCTTGAGCAATATATTGTGATATGACCATTTCTTTGTACATTGTTTTGAATTTTCCAATGTTTGGACACTGCCTGAGGTCTACCCCCAACCCAGTCAAAAGCTTAATCCCTCACACCCATACACACAAACTTTTCCTGGTTCAGCACAGCAACAATAAAAGAGTAAGAGCACAGTAAAAACAGATTCAATAAAATAAAAACAGTTCTATGCAAGTACAATTCCTGTATTCTACTTCTTAATCTAATCCAGAAAACACAGAAATTACGCTGTAACATTAGACACAGAGTGATGGAGTTTCACCTTTTCCCTTCCATCCATTCACCTTCACCATGCGTCTGGTACAGCAGCTCCTGTTATGTTTCTGTGACATGTGTGAGCTTTATCCTCTCTGCCTTTCAGACCACAGTGTGGCTTATGTGTAAACTTTATAGCTGACTTATCACAACACTTATTTTCACACATTCTTGTGGTTTGTTTTCACCCTATATAGAGCATCCATTTGGGAGATGTGCATGAAGTGTCTCTGGATGCAGACGGTGTCTATTCATGTGTAAATTACGTTTTAGCCTTCACCAACTTACTGTTTCTGTGTGTGTTGCCTTACCACTGTTATTACCACCATGCTGAGTTCGGGTCAAGGGAAGTTTGAAATAGCAGAGTGCAGGTTAATATTGAGGGATGGTGCAGCTTCGGCGACTGTGAAACTGATATTTCACTCCCAGCAGTTGCCCCTTGTCTGTGGGGTGAGTGAGGCCTAAGGTCCTGACAGACACACGGAAGGTTTTTCTTCCACAGGGCACTAAGTGGTGTTGGAAAGGGTGATGTTAAATAAGTTCGGCTATTTTAAGACAACGCAAACACAGGTATGATGCGTAAATTTAAGTTTTACACAGAGTTGATTGTTACTCTAGAGCAGGGGTTTCAAACTCATTTTAGTTCAGAGCCCACATTAAGCCAAATTTGATCTGAAGTGGGTCAGACCAGTGAAATAATAACATAATAATATATAAATAATGTCAACTCCAAACCTTCCTCTATGTTTTGGAATGAAGGAAGTAAAATCATGCAATGAAAATGTTTACATCTACCAACTATTCTTTAAAACAATGTGAATAACATGAACAACCGGAAATTTGCAAAAGTGCAATTTTAACAATATTATGTTTCAGTTTATCATTTACACATGTAAATTACAACTCACAGATCACAGTGGATCAACAAATACACAAAACATTTAATAACAGGCAGAATATCGGTTAACTTGCACTTTAGGCATTTCAAAATGTTCATATTTGTTCAGGTCGTTTGCGTTTTTTTTTTCGTGAAATGATGGTTTGTTTTAGTGTAAATACAGCAAAATGACATGAAAATGTTTACATTTACGAAAGAGTTGTGAGCATTTATAGGTTATTATGGTAGTGTTTTACTAATCAGACCCACTTGAGATTAAATTAGTCTGTATGTGGAACCTGAATTAAAGTGATTAATATCTTCAGTGTAATTTTTGCATTTCATAAATTCATCCCAGGGGCCAGACTGGACCCTTAGGTGGGCTGGATTTTTTCGCATGTTCGAGTCCTCTGTTCTAGAGGCACAGCTATAGATAGAAATAACAGTGTAATTACCTGTTTTTCACTACTATTTTTGCAGCTATTGTTGCTATGTTCTTTTCTTTTTGTCTTGTAATATTTCTTATATGTATACATTTGGTGTTTTGCGCCCTCTGGAACCTTAATTTCCAGTGCAGTTCTATTATAAAGTTCTATTTTAACTGAACTAATCTAATCTGATTTTATCTAATCTAATCTGATCTGATCTAATCTAATCTAATCTAATCTAATCTAATCTAATCTAATCTAATCTAATCTAATCTGATCTAATCTAATCTAATCTAAAATCACCAGATTACAGATCATTGTAGTTAATAAAAGACTAAAACTGGGGATGAAAAAAGAAAACAGAAACAAAAGTCAACTGTGACAGCTTTCAAAAACATAAAAACCATATAAAACTACAATGAACAATGCCCCACAATGCAACAAAGACGGCATATTAAAAAGGAGACTTTGAACTATTTGAGCCTTTAATAAACAATGCCTCATAAATCATATTAGATTCCATGCACTGTCTTGTTTTTTGTTCTTTTTTTTCCTATTTCAGCTTCTGTGACCTTAAGCTTTGTTCTGAAAAACTAACTCTAAAGCTACGAGTAGCACATCTAACATTTCTAGTCAAATCCCATTATCCTTATTTATTTGTCTTACGTCTCAGCACAGAGACTTCAATCAGAGTGTTCAGCAAATACAAGGTCAGCTCAACAGATATAGACTCTCACATCCCAAACAGGAACCAATCACAAAATATATACAGCGCATGTTTTCTGTTGCAGTAACACACTAGATGGCAACAAAGAGATGTATGGGTAAAGCTGATTCCTTTTCACTGTCATTGTAGAACAGATTTTATGCTAGTTTTTGTCATAATAAAAATAAAGCCACTTGTGCTCTTGTCAAACTAAGTAAAAAATTAAGCTGTAAAAACCAAAACCAAAAGACTGAAATAAAAATAAATAAAAAATACAGACCAGATGATCAGTAGGTCGATTCATTAAACCCTATATTTTGTCATGATATACCTGCAAAAATAAATAATCTAAAATGTTATTTATTTAAACTGCATAATGAAATGACAGCTTATACAACATATTCCAATTCCCATCTGCACACTTAGATCTTTCAAAAGTAAAACAAAAAACACGGTCTCCTCTTGCAGAATACATTTTTATATATAAGTATTCGATGTTTTTTTTCTTTTCTTGTCTTTTTAGTTCAGTGTTAAATAGAGCACCACAGAACATTTCTTTCTGTTTGATTCTTCGACTACAGTGAAAAACTCAGTACAAATGCTCCCTTTCAAGGTTCCTCACAGCAGTAGTTTGACAAATTTTGTTAGTTGCATTTAAACATTCAGGTTGCCAGGTTGGTTCTAGTATTAAAAAAATACATCCACGTCCTGTTTAGATGTCAAATGATTCCTTATGGTTTAACACAGCTACTTATTAGAATTCTGCTCAGTTTGTGTGACACTGTAACATTAAGTCCTGGAAATTAAAAATAATTACCTCAGGTTGAGATTGAGGTCAGTGAAGGCATCGCAAGTTTATCAGTGATGAACAGAAGAGGTGGAATAAAAAGAATTAATAGATAAAAGAGAAGATGCATGCAAAGAAAAGTCAATAAAATAATAAGATGTGTTCAGTGTCGCATGGTAATCCCCAGTGCAATACTCATAACCCATGCACCTTGTTTTTAATCTTATCTTGTATATATCGTATGCTGCATGTATCCTCATTTATCGTACATGTTTCTTACCAGTAGTATCGAGTACGCTTTTGTTTATTTTAGTAGTATTTCAGTAGTATATTTAAGATTTTATCTTGTAGCTTTTGTACATTTCTTGCATTTTTCAGTATTTTGTGTGATATTTTTATACAGTCTTTTGGCACTAAGATTTTTTTGCTGCTAAACAAAACAGAGCTGCTAAATGAATTGTCATTGGTCCTGTAACAGTGACAATAAAGATCTATTCTATTCTATTCTATTCTATTCTAATATGTTAACAGAAGTATTTTTTACCTATACAATTTCACCATATTTCACCCTTAAAAATGTAGTTGTATGTTATTAGAAAGGACTTGTCTGTTGGCAGCACTTGGTTAAGCAATTAATTTATCAAATGCTCTAAAGGCAAATTTTATTACAGACAATCCTAGTCAATTTCCACACAGATCAGCAAGGATAGGAGCAGTTTCTCCCTGTAACAGCTGTTTTGAGATTATGCATAATGTTTTCAAAGCGATTGAGAAATTGCTTTAATGAATTTAAAGGATCAAAGAGGATAGAGGGAAAAAAAACAGATGAGGGAGTGGGAGATGTGGTTAATCAAGAAGAGTAGTTTCACTGAATATAGACAGGATGCTGAGATCAGGCAAAACGTGTAGCAAATTTTAACCGAATTTTCTGAAAATCAGCAAAAGGAAATGCAAATTTATGCACATTTCCTTCCACTGGTGGAAATATCAAGAGCTGGGTGTTCATCATCATCATGGTTAACAGCCACCGGCGACTAAGGGCATCTACAGATCTAAAATGCTTAATTTTGAACCACTAATCCCATCAACACATAGAAATAATTCAGAGAGAGTTCATTTGTGAATTTCCAGTGTACAGCTTTAATGCTGTTATTACTCTGAGCCACAACCGTAAATCTACGTCTAATTGAGCTCCAGTTGTTTTCCAGTGATTGGAGACACACCTTAGGGGCCACTTTTCCCCCTCACTCTGATGGCTTTATCTTCAATTGTTATGTTGATGTAATCACTAACAGTGAAAATGCTGAGTCGTGCTTTATGCCATCGCTCCACACTTTGGTGAGTGATGAAATCATTTGCATGAAACGCTTACAAGCTTTGACAAGAACACCTAACAAGTTTTCTAAGCTGCCAAAAACAGTTTTTGGATAGGGAAAGCATTCCGTTATCTCCTGCAGTTTGTTTCTCTGACTCTGGAGTTCTGTGTTTATCAGAATATGCTCTCGGGCTTACATTAAGATGGTTACTGTCAAACTTTCAGACTTTTTATGGATCAGGTTGTGTTGAATTTACTGCTTTATCTGTTCTCTCCTGCTTTTTTCCTGTTTTATTTCCAGCATTTTCTGTTTCATCATCTGTCAACCTGTTCAACCGATTCTGCACTGTCATTGTCTTCTATGCGTCAGTTGTTCAGTGTCATTTATTGACCATTTTCCCCTTCAGTTATTTTTCAGTAATATTCAATGACCCATCGCTATTGTTTTCTACACTATGAACTGAAAAACAATTGACTTTCCCTTTTTTCTTTCCCCTTCCTTTATCCATATTCCTCTCCAGGATGTTCAGATCGTGAGCACAGATGAGAACCAGGTTTTCCTCGCCCTCCAAGAATGGTACCAGTCAGATACGTATAACTTGTACCAGTCAGATCCTCAGGGCGTCTACTACTCCATCGTTCTGGAAAATGTTCGCAGCACCAAACAACCTGAAGAAAATGTCATCATTGACATCCTGGAGGTAAGAAGGTGTAGATGGTTGAGATAATTATTTAAGGTCAAAAATGACCTAACAATATAATCTAAGAAGTTTAGAAAGAGCTGTGAAGTTATGTCAAATGAATAAATGCATTGGATTGTAGAGATATTAGAGGATATATATTTATACCCATGGCCCATCAGATTTCTGTGACCACTAGAGGGAGTAGTGAGTCATTCCACACACCACAGGGCCTTAGAAAGTGACAAAACTAGATGAGAACCACTGAGAAGCAACTTACAAAATCAAAGAAAGAGACAAAGTGATAAAAGCTAGAAACATTGTTTTCACCACTGGACACAGCTCTAAATGAAAAGAATGGAGTTTGATTATGAAATCACAGAGTTTCTTCTACATGTGTGACTTCATGAGGCTTATGAAGGTATAAAGTTAGTATGTGATGTTATTATCTTTAAGTTGCCATTTGTTGACCCACGGTTCAGACTAAACTGTGACAGTTCTGACCTTATTTGTTCAGTTCCAGACAGATTTTAATTGCAGCTCCTGACAACACAAACTGTACCAAACCATACTAAGGTGATTTGTGGGTTAACTGTTTGTTTTTGTCTTGTTTTGTTTTGTTTTGTTTTTTTTTGTCTAAAAACATAGTTAAGCTAACAGAGCTATAATGTAAACTATCAGCTGATGCAGCACGTGAAGACCAACTGTGAAAATAACCAGCTGAGTTTTATTTTGAGGAAGAAAACTTGATTATACCATAATACAGATGTGTGCAAACAATGACTTTTATACTTTATTCACAGTTTGTGGACACATAGTGCTGATTCAGTGTTGGTTTTGATAGTCCTAAGAGTGTTCTGGTCTGTCACTTGAGAGTTTGAAATATCAATCCTACATATGACCCCTTTGGGATTAACTTCAGTTTTAAGATACTTGAATGTTACACTAACTTACATTAAAACAACCAGTGTTATACACTTTTTAGTAGATTTTACTAAAAATAACATTTAAGTTACACCTTAAGGAAGTAGAAACCATGTCATTTCAATCACTTCTTAAATTTCTAAAACTTACTAGGCCTGTATTGTGTATTTTCTTGATTGGTTCATTCTTGAGTACAAGTGGGCAGACTTTCAAGAAATTCCCTGAGATTTTCCTGGGAAGTAGCAGTCATAAGGATGGACAGACATGGTATCAAAGTGACCTTGACCTTTAATCCTCGTTCCCTGGTCCTGGTTCTTGAATCTGAGCAAAAGTTTTTGTCATTTGAAGAAATTCCAGCAAGTTATTTCCTGACTTACTGCATTTTAAATATAATGGAACCACATCCAAACACATCTAAAAAGATATCCTGCAGTATGCGTCATCATGGGTTTCATCTCCTCGCTTCACCATGTGTCCCTCTATTTATCCATCTCACATGGTGGCAAAAAACACAAGGAAAATTGAGGTCTTGGTGACTTACTGCATGCAGCGTATGATCCCTTCCAGTGTGTTCTGAGTCAGTCTTCTCATAGTTGGGTTTTCATAGGGAAGCGTCAGGCATCCTAATCAGATGCTTTAACAACTTCAGCCTGCACCATGTACAGCAGCTGAGCAGTGATTCTTGTGAGAACCCCTTCCAGATATCAGATCCCTTGAGGGTACACCCTAATAGTCTGCTGAGAAGTGCATATAAGGCTATGTGGAAAGACTGTCAGATATTGGAATGGTTTCCAAGGCAATAAATACCATTTTACACAAGTTATAATTAATTATCAGTCCTGCGATGAACTGGCGACATGTCCAGGGTGTACCCCGCCTTCACCCACAAGTAGCTGGGATAGGTTCCAGCAACCCCCGTGACCCTAGTGTGGATAAAGCAGGTTCAGAAAATGAATGAATGAATGAATATAATTAATTATTTTCATGTTCATCAGAAATTATCTGTAATCTATAGACGGTGGACTCCTCCTTGATTATTGTGATTTTGCTTTTGACATACTTGGCCAAAAAGCCAACATGACTGATTACACTCTATGTATTCATCATAAAGTACTCCATGTGTCGTCGTCCCCCCCAGTGTCTCTATATCTCTATTGCTCTCTCTTTTCTCCTCCTTTACTCTCTCTCTTTAACCCCAACTGGTCAAGGCAGACAGCCATCCTTCAGGAGTCTGGGTCTGCTCGAGGTTTCTGCCCGTTAAAGGGAAGTTTTTCCTCGCCACTGTCACCAATCACAAGTGTTTGCTCCTGAAGGATTCTGTTGGGTCTCTGTAAACTTAATTTGATTCTGATTTGAATTGATAAAGCACTTTGTGACTCTGTCTGTGAAAAGTGCTCTATAAATAAAATTTACTTACTTACTTACTTACTTACTGATTTAATATATTGAAATACAAAGAAAAAACAAGGAAATACGAAGAAAAAAATGAGGGTGATGAAAACAGGTGAATGACAGATGAGTCTATCATTCATATCTCTACTGTAGAGACAAGATGGAAACTGTTCCACCTGATATTTTGACTTTATTTTTTAGTTCATCTTTATGTACAGGCTATGTTTAAGATGCAGAGGGGGCTGGCCAAAGGAAGGTTAACATCCAGATCAAAACATACATTAAAAATCACCTCATGAAGACTTTTATATTTTGAAAGTACATCACCTCTAGTGTCCAGCACAAGTTTTATTTTTCAGAAAAATGTTTTTAAAATACTTAAATGGCACTATATTCAGCATAAATGTATGTTTGCATTCTTTGTTACCTCCGCCAAGGAGGTTATGTTTTTGCCAGGGTTTGTTTGTTTGTTTGTTTGTTTGTTTGTTTGTCTGTCTGTCCGTTAGTGTGCAACATAACTCAAAAAGTTATGGACAGATTTGGATGAAATTTTCAGGGTTTGTTGGAAATGGGATAAAGAAGAAATGATTAAATTTTGGTGGTGATCGGGGGTGGGGGGGCCCATGGGGGGGCCCACTGATCGTTAGTGTGCAACATAACTCAAAAAGTTATGGACAGATTTGGATAAAATTTTCAGGGTTTGTAGGGTTTGTTGGAAATGGGATGAGGAAGAAATGATTAAATTTTGGTGGTGATCGGGGGTGGGGGGGCCCACGGGGGGGGGGCCACTGATCGTTAGTGTGCAACATAACTCAAAAAGTTATGGACAGATTTGGATGAAATTTTCAGGGTTTGTTGGAAATTGGATAAGGAAGAAATGATTAAATTTTGGTGGTGATCGGGGGTGGGGGGGGCCCACGGGGGGGGCCACTGATCAGCCTTGGCGGAGGTCTGCGCTCTCCGAGTGCTTCTAGTTTATCAGTGCAATTCAAAGCATAACTTTGATCCTCTTCTATTGGACATATATTATACATATGAATTTAAAAACCTTTTGCTACTCTTTTTACAGTGGTTACACATATAATGAACTGAGATAAATATATGTTGAAATGTATTAAATTAGTTTAAGGTATTTGACTTTGTAGATATTATATATGCAATGTGTATACTAATAAATATGCTGAATAAACCATTAACACTTGTAATTATTCTCCCCTATCCATGTATTACTCAAACACTTAACAAAACTCTTGCTATTGTATGCCCTTATATATTGAAAAAATACAAACTGTTTACTGTTTTGCAAAATAGACACCCTAGAGGACCAACAGTAAAGCTTTCACAGTTTTATGAAAATAGGAACCGCACTTTAAGGCAGGTTTTATGAAGTGGTCAAAGACATTTTCTGTCCATCCGTTACTGAGGGGTGTTTACTATTTTTAAGCCAGAAAATTAGGTTAAAATTTTTTTTTTTTTCAATTATACATCTAAAAGTGCTCATTATTTCCTGTGAAATGAGGTATTATTCATCTTTCGACCATAAATAGTTGTGAAAAGGCAAACAAAAATATAGTAAAGCTATCCATCCGATAGCACTTGGCCAGCCCCAGAGGAGGGAGCTTCAGGAGGAGAAAGTGCATTTTTTAGTTATTGTTTTCCTAATTTCTGCTTGACTGCAGCTTTAAATTCTTATTGTTAAGCCAAAGTACTTCAAAATAAAATGTGTATTGATAAAGTTTGAGCAACTTTTTAAGCCTTATTCATACCATCCAAACAAAAAACTTTTTAAAATGTTACAAATTGCAGACATACAAGTAACTTTCCTTCACATAAATGCAATTCAGCCATTTCTTTAAATTATTTCTTTGAAATAATCCTCACATTGGTTACAAAAACATTCTTTTAGGAAACTGAAGTGTGGCATTGGCTGTGTTGGCCTTGAGTACATTTCATTTTGCATGTTCTAGCAGATGAGCTATTATTCATCTCTGTATCGTTGGAGTATTTTGGCAACGTCTCAAGATAAATGGGTGAAGAGGGGATGAAGAAGAAGAGAGGAAGTGTTGAAGGAAAAACAGAGGGCGGTGGATGCAAAGGCCCTCAGTGCAAAACTCATTTCCTTCTCCGTTCTCATCCGTCGCTCGGGGCGGCACTCTCATCACAAGTTGAAGATGGAGATAAAGAGGCAGACAACATACAGAAGACGGATAAAGACTTCAGGCACTAGACACAAAAATGAAGCGCTGAAAAAAGTCAGGCACAAAAGAGAAAACCCAGAAGTCCAGAGAGAAATGAATACAAGCAGGCTTATGTACTTTGATTTAACCAATTACCTTGTTTTACTCTATAAACATCAGTGCTACATAATAGATAGGAAGGGGAGCTGGGAGAGTCTGCAGACGGAGACATGTCTGACATGTTGTCTGGCTCTGTTTAAATGTCTGTCTGCGCTGTCTTCATCATCTTGCTGTTTAATGTATCAGCTTCAGAGCCTGTAGCTCCCAGCCTCACAGCCACAAAAACCATGGAGTCTGTATTGATTTCAGTGAATTAAACTTTTACAGCCCTACAGTTTCTGTGTCAGTGGTTTCCTTTCCGCCTCCAACTAACATGCATTGCCCTGAAACACATTGCACTGTGGGTAATCAGGTTTCAACCGCTGCCTTCAGTTAAAGGGCAGGTTCTACATTTAGCTCAAGTTTGAGCCAAAGTTACAGCTCAGTTAAAGCAGTTTTATGCTTGGTCTGTTCATATGATTCCTCATGGACATAACTTCACCACATTCACCCCCAGATTTTTTAGGCCTATGGTAAACAGTACTGTTTTAAATCCAGCCAACTGATGTAACTCTTACAATGCAAGTAAAACTTCAGACACATGGGTAATAAAAAACATCTTGACTGCATTAAATGCATTGGGGTTTGTGGCTCCAGTCTTAAACCTCCGTATCCAACTGTTCTTCTGTGAAAGGGGCCTTAGTGCATCTGGTTTGACCAGAAGCTTATTTTGGCTAATGTTAGCAAACTATGAAAAGATATTGCCATGCAACTGAAAAGTCAACTTCTGTTACACCGTGTGTGTGTGTGTGCGTGTGTGTGTGCGTGCGTGCGTGCGTGCATGCGTGTGTGTGTGTGTGCATACATGCGTGCGTGCCTGCTTGCATGCGTGCATGCATGCATATGTGTGTGTGTGAATAAAAACTCATCCTAGAGGGTATCCCATAAGGGGCATTGAGGACCAATTCCAGATCTAAACCAGTGAAATAACCTAGAAACCACTGACATCACTAACCAAACATGCAAATTATAGATGGAGGGTAAAACTGTCAGACCAGGTGTAAATCCACATGACAAAAGGAGAATATCCAAACTCCACACAGAAAGTATTTGTTACAGTTGGGTTTGAGTCCAGTATCCTCTTGTGAGCCGACAGTGCTACCCACTGAGCCAGCGTGCTACTCTTGGTAGATCAGATCCTAAGCAGACAGCTCTGAATGCAAGTGGAAACAACTACCAAGACACAACAGACACAATGTGATCCGATCACACAAACAAACTGATGGGGTATTCTGGGACCCTACAGGTGTCTACATAGTTTTTTTCTGGCAGAACAGCACTCGCAAGGTGCTGAAAAGTACGGTGATTAAATGCTTGTACTGTTAAAAAAAACAAAAAGATGCAAGTACGAGTGATGATGGTGGTGGTGGTGTGTGTGTGGGGGGGTATTTACAGGAACCTCCTCTCACTCGGCCCTCCTATGTTTTCACTGCAGTGGAGTCAGACCCCCCACCAACTTAATCAGTTGTGATTGTCACATGACCAATTTGGCCATAAAAGGTGAGCGGTTCCTACACATCTGCGTTGGTCCACTGATATGATATGATAATACATTATTCTTTCGATTGTAAAATCCATTAATTCTCCCAAATCCTACTATTTCCTATTTGTCTTCTGCAGGGCTTTAAAAATGCTGCTAGTTTTCTATCCGGCTCTGGGTCTAGCCAATCAGCATTGAGTAAGCCTTTAAGCTCCACCCAGAAGTTTTCAGGGTCATGTTGAGTACCTACCCTGGAGCAGGGACTCGGTTAGAATCTGTTAAGGTTCCTGTAATTTGATTCGTTTGGGGTGATTCCTGCAGTGTAGACACACACCTACAGCCCCGACCCCGAAAACTACCCTGAAGTTCCTGTGGTGGAAATGCGCCTTATGTGGACTTGAGGTCTCCAGCTGAGCATCAGGATGTGGTGGTTGTTTTGGTTACAAAAAAGCATCCTCTCAATCTCAGCAGCTGGAATAAGTTACATGTGCATACGTATTGGTTCTTGATTTTTTTTTTTTTAAGCTATTCCAGGCATATTAAATGTGATACTTATCTTGCAGAAGCCTAATGTGCACTAAGAGCTCTGATATCTTAACAGAAGTTATGTAGCAGTAACAGAATGAAAATGGATTCTAAAACCATGTATAAACAGTTGCTGGTGTCCACAGTGCTCCGTGTTCAGAAAGTGATAAACAGATGTGTATTTAAAAGCTGATGGATGAATGTTTTGGCAGTGTTGAGTACATATTTTTAATGTCCCTCCTTGTCCAGGTTCGTGGAATCAAAGGTGTCTTCCTGGCCAATCAGAAAACTGATGGCAAAGTGACCACCGTCATCACCTACAACAAAGGGCGGGACTGGGAACATTTGGCCCCGCCTTCTACTGATATGAACGGCAAGCCAATCACCTGCAAAGTGGTAAGAATGGACATTTGTTGTAATCTGTACATGAGATAAAATGGTGATGTTTCAACTGTGTTTCTGTGATGTCACCACCACTTCCAGGCATTTATAGGAAGATGGAAACACAAATATCATGTACACAGGTATCTGAAAAATGTATATTTACCTCCGCCAAGTGTAATGGAGGAGGTTATGTTTTCATCTGGGTTTGTCTGTCCTTTGTCTGTTAGCAAGATAACTCAAAAAGTTATGGACAGATTTTCATGAAATTTTCAGGAAATGTTGATATTGGCACAAGGAACAAATGATTAAATTTTGGTGGTGATCGAGGGGGATGGATTTTTTGTTTGTTCGTCTGTCTGTTAGCAAGATAACTCAAGAAGTTATGGATGGATTTGGATGAAATTTTCAGGGAATGTTGATACTGGCACAAGGAACAAATTATTAAATTTTGGTGGTGATGGGCACGGGGGGACTGATCTGCCCTGGCGGAGGTCTGCACTCTCTGAGTACTTTTTTTAGTTTCTCATGCGTTTTTGCTTTTCATTCACATGAATGAATTCACTAAAAAAAATAATATTTCTGAAACCTCTGGCCAAAGTGGGGATTTTGGAAACCTCTGTTTTCATGCTTGCATGTGTTCGGGGGGAAACAGAGTTTTATGGTCCTGAATGTCATAGTGTGTGACAAAAGTGCATCAACATTATGTGTGTGACCTTTTTCTATCCTAACCCTAACCCTAGCCCCATGACAGCGCTGTGCAGTTCATTTATGCAGGTTCATGTAGATATAAACTTTTCTGAGAACAATCTAATGCGTATAATGTTGTTATTGAAAATGGAAGTAGGGATTTCTATAAATACTCGGCTTTGTGTATACATGGCCAAAGTCAAGTTCAAACTATTTTCCATGAAAGCATATAAACAATACAAATCCTATATACATTTTAAGACATATATTGGTCAAAAATGTGAAAAATATTTTGATGACACTTGAGTGGCAAACTTTGGAATATAGTATTATAGCATCATCAGTATTATCTGTTAAGCAGGGTACACACATAATGATAATCAGGCTCTTTTTGTCCCAATTTCCCCCTTCCTGACCAAGGACAGCAAAAGACAGATTATTTTATGTTTCATAAGATTATCCTTCAAGATTATCCTGTGGTGTGTTAAGAGTGAATTTGTTCTGATAATTGGCTCCGAAACATGTGTTCTGTGTCGATAGTGCCTTGCAATTGTTGCCACAATGAGAGGAAACATAACTAATTTGTCTGACCATTTACGTCAGCACCACACAGCTATTTCATGTTGCAATATTTGTCGCAGGGTTGAAAAAAAATAGCAATGTCAGTTTTTTTCCAGTATCATGCAGCCCTACTTTACAGTGATGCTGACACTAGACAAGTGACTGTGAAAGAGCTAAGTAACACTTAACTTTGTCATCTGTGATGTTTGGGGTGTCTCTAAAATCACTTGCCAAGGTGTTCAATCACATGAAAACAAAATGATTAAAAATTCAGATACATGATCATTGAAAGTAGCCATGTCTGGGGTTCAGGGAGATGTGAATTGTGGAAATCTGAAGCCTCTGAATACAGTATGACCTCAGGTGATCTGCCTGTCAAAGTGACCTTTACTCAAGGTTTTACATTCACACTGATCTGGCATCCATCACGCTGAAAACACACATATTCACTAAGTACATCCATCTTGGAAAAACATTTAAAGAAATATGGCTATGACTAGAAGGGGCATCTTGAACTCATAATATGGAAAATAATTAGATTAGATGCTGTGGAAGTGTTGAGTCGATAAATGTATTAAAATGGAATGTAATAATACCAAAATCATTTCTCAAGAAAGTAGGTTCACACACACGTTAACATTTGCTGCATGTTTGCACCCAAATATTAAGATTTTTGATCGACTAAAGCTCTGGATTTTCAGTAGTTATTCATCCTCAAGTAATGTTGTTGAATTTAATCATTTAATTTTTTTTTTTGTAAATCTACTCAATCATATTAAATATCAATTTATTATTTATTTCCACTGGATAGCAATAGGGCCTTCTTATGATAATACTGTTAGATTTTTTTCTTTGCGTTGTTTAAAATGTAATCAAAGCTGGAAATATGTTTAATTCAAAATAATATTTGTCTCATGTTTATATTTCATACTTGCAGTCTGCCGCATTTATTAGATTAAAAATGTACTGTTTTGGCTATTTGATATGAAATATTATACATAATGTACAGGAAGGTAGTTATTATTAAAAAAGAAACCCAAATGAGATGAGGTTCTATATCACCCTGAACCTACATTTACCTCCCATATGCTGTAGATCAATAATTTCACAATAAATAATGGATTTTTATTACTTGGAGTAAAATTTACAGTGCATGAGATTCCACGGTTAGAGCTGTGTGTTGCATCGTAATGATAGCAGTGGTTTGTAATACAGATATATCAGCTTCATACTTATGTGTAATCGAAGTTGTATAGAAGTTTCATGCAGTGTGATGTAGATACAATCTGAGTGTCTTGCTCCAACAAAAATCTTTCTAACCCAACCAGTCAGCCTGTTTGCACCCGTGTGAACACAAAGTAAGAGACGGCAGAGATGAGTGTTGTACTTTGAGGAATGTGTATGAGATGCCTCCATCCATCTTGTCAGAGTTGTTACCGCAGGGCCAGACAGCAAAGAGCAATGAATCACCTGTAGTCTGATATCCATGCGTCACACCTCATGGGGAGAGAGAGCCACGGCAGTTTGCTCCTTTATTCCAGCCATCACTCTCGTCAGCTGACACATTTGAAGGGAAGCACAGGTATCGGCTCCGGATTTGTTTACAATCACCGCCTCACACACCTGCTCTGAGATTGGCCTCTTCTTCGCTCTGACCTCGTTCGTCGCTTTGTGGGACAACCTTGCCAAACAAATAAGTTACAAATAACCTGACGTCAGCCACGGAGACGGCTTTGTCAAACGCCTGCTTCACACACATCACTTCAGTGACATCACATGTCACCCAGCGAGACAAAGCCAGACACTGGAGGTACCATCCCATGTGTCAGCGCACAGGCAAACACTGTCAGATTTATCCATTACCTGAGAGGGGGGAGAGTAATGATGCCTTGTTCACAGGAGCCGTTTATCATAATGCCTGAATGAGGCGTGTGTAGATTAATGTCTACCATCTGCCTTTGATCTAGTGCTGAAAGTTACAGATATTTAATATCTTCTGTCTTTCCTCTCTGTTGTTTGAGGCTGTGTAAACCACAAAATACAAGAAAGCATTTACCGTTTCCCCTGATGTTTTAATCCATTTATATAAATGACTTATAAAGGTTTTCATCAGGCTGAAAAAGAATCTTGAGGAAGCTTTTACAGAGCTCATCAGTCATGACTGAGCCTATTTGCTGAAATGTGATTTTAAGGGACAGACGGCTGGCAAGCGAACCTTTGTAGAAATGGATTGTGGGAGTGGCTGGATATGGGAGAATATCCCACCGGTTTTGGCTGTAAGAGGAGCAGGAGCAGACGGATGGAAAGAAAAGGGATGATTATGAAGAGCTTGATGTGCATTACTACTGTGTATTCTGGATATGTGAAATTCACTTCAACAAAGCTCTGCCAACTGCTGTAGAAAAGACTTTTTGAAGATGCATCACACTTTGCCATGCATTCATACATCACACTCGCCTTGTTGGAAACGTTTCCCTGAAATACTACTAATCCAGTGAGTATTATTCAACAGTAGAAGCGAAACATCAAGTCATTCTAGTAAAACAGAATGTAAATCCCACCCTACGAGGCTCTTGGACGCCCTTGGACTGATGTTTGTGTCTTTTTGAGCAAGTAGTTCTTGACTGGTTGACATATTGTTCGTTCTACAGTCCATTTCTTTAGGGCATAAAACCAGGATAAGAGCTGTGCTTGTAAATCATTTTAGTTTTATTTTATATAACCTTCTATTTAGTCTTTATGAATACATCAGCTGTGGAAGCTGTCCAGTAAGAAACCATTTACATAAAGTCACACTTTAAACATGAGAACCCAACTCCTCTTTTCTAAGATAACAAAACCCACCGTTGAGCCAAGGTATTGACTGAAGTAAAATGTTTTGGAACTTATTAACCACTAATCTTACCAACGCATTTGAATAATTTCATAATTGGATGATCAGAGTAACAGTGAACACGGAAACACATCATCTTCTGCAACACTGAGTCTGTTTACATGCACACCAGTACTCAATATCCTATCATTATCCGATTTCTTTAGTTACTAGATTATTCAAGTGACAATGTAAATGGCATAATGTGATATGTTTTGTTTTCCCAATTATCTTTATTAAATTTTATTACATTTTTATAACAACAAATGGCTCAGCACAACACCTGGTCTACATGAAAATAAAAATATGAAGTTGTTGGAAGGCAAACAGAGTAAATAAAATAGAGTAATCCAAGACAAAGCAAATAGTACACAGTGTCGACTTGTAATGAGGATAAAACAAAGACCAGACAATCAAGCAGTGACAGGTGAGATCAGTAGTGAATCTGATATGTTTTATCAGATAACAGCAGTAATCGGATTATGAGAAATCGGATTAACACACCTGGATTTCTCCCCAATACTCCAACGTCTTCCTGCATGTACAGGGTGGGGAAGCAAAATTTACAATGAACATTTAGTTGTTTTTTCTCAGCAGGCACTACGTCAATTGTTTTGAAACCAAACATATATTGATGTCATAATCATACCTAACACTATTATCCATACCTTTTCAGAAACTTTTGCCCATATGAGTAATCAGGAAAGCAAACGTCAAAGAGTGTGTGATTTGCTGAATGCACTCGTCACACCAAAGGAGATTTCAAAAATAGTTGGAGTGTCCATAAAGACTGTTTATAATGGAAAGAAGAGAATGACTATGAGCAAAACTATTACGAGAAAGTCTGGAAGATACTATTAAAGAAGAATGAGAGAAGTTGTCACCCGAATATTTGAGGAACACTTGCGCAAGTTTCAGGAAGCGTGTGAAGGCAGTTATTGAGAAAGAAGGAGGACACATAGAATAAAAACATTTTCTATTATGTACATTTTCTTGTGGCAAATAAATTCTCATGACTTTCAATAAACTAATTGGTCATACACTGTCTTTTAATCCCTGCCTCAAAATATTGTAAATTTTGCTTCCCCACCCTGTATATAGGTTAATCTGATTTATTGTTCTTTTACGTCTGTGCATGTGTAAACACAATTAAATTATTGTATTGTATTATTGTAGAAAACAAAAGTTACATAAGTCAAAGGTGAACAGAAGACAACAGGAAGTTTAAGTCTATTATCACTACGTACATACATACTCCTAAAGAAATCTGATAATGTGCTGGAGCGTCTAAACCAGGGTTTGTTTGTTTTTTATTATCGCATGTATTAAGTGCATGTAAATGTGTTAGATCTGATTATCACAATTATCTGATTACTTCCAGTTATCAGACTTTTATGATCATGTAAACAGGCTCAGTGACTCACCAGAAAAACCTATGTAATCTGACAAAAGACAGTGGTGTAGACACTTGTTTTTATGTTCAGTTAATGATATAAGTCACTTTTACTTCAGTTTTCTGTCTATTGATATAATAACCTATGAATTTACTCTAAGGTTTTATGAACATCTACATTATCAGTAAATTAAATATGGGGAAAAAAACAGATTTTCACTGAGAGCAGAAGTTATTATAATTAATGGTCATCAATCATTTGGGAAATGTTAAATGTAGAGTAAAACTCATTTGGAGAGTACGAATAGATATTTCCCAGTAGAATACATTTCCCATTATTGTCCTTTCCTGTTTTCAAGCACCTGACCATGACTTTTTGTCAGTCAAAGGTGTTTAACTGAATATAACCCTGTGAGAAGATCCCTCTGGCAGACAGTGGTTCATAAAGCTTCCCTGGACCTACCACAATTTACTTTTTCTGCAGAGGCTTCATAATCACCTGGAGATTAATTACACAATTTTAAGCCTGACTAACAGACACTTAAGGTCGACTGAAAGGGTAAAAAAGCAGATGACAGATTAATTGGCTGATGTTACCTTTTTTCACTGCTTTAACCATCTTTGACTTTGTTAGAAACTGTAGTCAAAGTAACAAAAACTGAAATAAATGAATATATTTGGATGTGAATGTCAAGATAACCTTAAAAAATGTAGATGGGAGTAATTTTTCTCTTGGAGCTATCATTTTCTCTGAATGTCAGTAATTCCAGTTGAGACACCTAATACCAGGCCAAGTTCTCCTGACAAAACAGTATCATCTTATATTCAGGCCGGTGCCGCACAGTTTTTCCTGGGGATATCAATATCTCTGATATCCATCTATAATAAAAGCTCATAAATGCTTGAAAGAGATCACAGCTTATAACCTCATGTCTCAGTTGAGAAAATTCCATCCTCAAGTTTTTTATATCAAGTTAGTTCTCTTTAAATCAGAGAGAACAGTGTAAACAGGAACTGCTAAAAGATAGTTACTTAAAAATAACACTGTATCCATATCAACAATACTTGGTTTCCCTCAAGGCAAGTCAAACAAGTGGTGCCAGGCACAACAAATCCTGCCCCTCGTACGTATTGTAGCTTATTTTGGCATTGATCCAGCTGATGTCAGTATATCAATTACCTCTATATGCATGCCAAGTTTGAAATAAATTGAAACAAAATTGATGTTTTTATAGACATTTGAAATTTCGCCCATTAAAAGTAAATAGGACAAAAAAAAAAGATTTTAAAAATTCATAAAAAAATTTAACTTTGACCTACTTTTCCCAAAATGTAATGAGAACTGTTCTGGGTCACTGGCTATCTATAAACCCAATTTGGTATGAATTCAACCAATAGTTTTGCTGCTAGAGTGTAACAAACAAACAACCAAACAAACCAAACCAATAACAATACCCCTTGCCTCCCCTTTAGGGGGCAGGGTAAAAATAATAATAATAATAATAATAATAATAATAATAATAAAGGTGGAAATCTGTTAATATGAACCTTTTGTGTGACATTAAGTCTTCCCATTCACACAGTTCTTTTCTCTCCCCTTCCCCTTTTTTACAGGAAACCCCTTAAACACTTAAAGTGCAACTATATGCAATAAGGATTATATTATCTTGAGAATAAAGCGAGACAAGAAGGTTCAAAGGGTCAGCTATGGTTCCCTGATTTTTCCTGTCAAAAATTAAAAATAAATAAATACGTAAAATGTGATGTGTAAAACGTTTAATAATGGCAAAGCAATTAAACCTAAAAGCATGTCAGTATTATTAGCTGGAAAACACAGGATAATCTCTAATAAGCTTAAAGGGATAAAGGAAAATGAAGTAACGTATCATCTTTTGTAGGTTAGTTGTTTGGTTTTGCCTGTTGAGGTTTTACACCAACTAGATCCAGAATAGCTCAGACTAGTGTTTGTAATACTGAATCTCCAGCCTGATTTCTTGTTTGAAGTGAATTAGCTCCCATTACATTTCATTAGTGGCTGTGAAACCCCATACTGAGTTGTATTTGCAGTGGGATTATCATGTATCTGGGTGGTAAAACTCATTACACACAAATGTGACTGTGCAGTTCACCTACCATTTCAACAAGGTGATACTTAAAACCACTGTCGTGCATTGTAATTGAATGTCATTTAAACGCTGAGGGATCAATGACAAGTTCACCCTCACATTAAATGCACACATCTCACACTTTAAATGAAAATATGTAAGAATATTATGGACTCACATAATAATGATCCCTCTCAATCCTCACTCCCCACCCTGTATGTGTGTGTGATGGTGTATTTATCTGCAGCTGCTGTTCAGGACATTTATGGGCGTCGATCTTCTGGCAGAGTGTGTGCCTCCAGCCAATGGCAACATGCAGTGTGGGCAACTCAGGCTCTTGTCTTTGCCTGCACTGCTGTTTGTGCTGTGCAGTTCTGTCTGAGAGACAAAACTCTGGGCAAAGCACACACACAGACACCGCTCAGGTTTTCTACTACGGACATGTTAGCAAAGATCTTTTATATACAAAGACAGTGCAGCAAAGATTGGAAACAGTTTACTTCCTGTCTCCTAAGTGGGCGTGGTCAGAAGGGTTGACGACATTGTGTGGCAACATGACAGTCAATTATCATGGTGTAAATCCTACAATAATACACTATTTTTGCTGGTAGCTAATTCTATCATTAGGGATGGGCATTGATAAGAATTTAACGATTCCAATTCTGTTATTAATTTTGCTTAACCAGGGCTCAAAATTAACTTTTTGACCTAGGAGCACTGTGCTCCTAACCCTAAAAAGTTAGGAGCACAGGCTAAAATCTAGGCGCACCACTATTATATAAAAAATTTGGAGAACAAGCAAAACTCTTGGCCATACCAAGTAATATTCCTATATGTATTTAAGCAATGTTAACAACCTAGAATAAAGTATTTACATTGACACAGGTGCAAAACAATTGTCAATGTGTGGTATATACTTTAGTTGGTTCTTGGAGAAGAAAGACGAATCACACCATTATTTGCAACAACCAACTTTTTTATTTCATGGCCTAAAGGCCCTTAGGGGCCGTTTACACGGCATTGGATTCAGTCGACTCCGGGAAGATTTCATCGCGGATTAGCCTTCTGTTAACATGGAAACGGTGCCTAGAGTGCCTGAATCCGGAAACTTTTGATACCAGGGTCCAGGGTGGAACGTTATCGATACGCTCCGCATTCCAGCTCCGTGTTAACGCAAGTCGGAGCGTTCCGGGGTAAAATATGACGTCACCGCATGCGCGCGCAGCCAAGAACCGCCAGTTAACCCACTCCGGGCCAGTTGGTGGCGGTAATGCGCCTCCAAGCTGGTTTGCCAGCCTCTATGACACAATAAAGCTGCAGAAAAAGAAGGAACAACCACAACAACAATGGCCGGTTTCAGAACAACATACGTGCTGCTAACTGTGCTCAGCTCGTCTGTCCAGACAAAGAAGTCCTGCGTCTTTGTACGACCACTCGCCATTGTTGTTTGTAAATAGTGTCGTCCGCCTCCTCCTCTTCTTCTTCTTCTCCTCATTTAAAGGCTGTCTAAACCGGAAATTGTTTGTGCGCAGGCGCCTGTTTTACCACCACTGTTTCACTACAGCTCTACATCGCCAGCTACTGGTCTGGCATGGCCACTACAGCGTATTCAGCCGTCCTTGCGGACTCATGTTAACGCAGATCGTTATCATAGCGGCGGCGTCTTAACGCGGAATGATTTTATAACGCAAAGGAGAAATCTTTGCGGAGTGTTGCCATGTAAACGTACCCTTAGTCACTGTGGTCTACACCACGCCTGAAGTCAGGAGATTGTTTCAAACGTCGGTGGAGTTATTTGATCCTTTTGTTTATGCCGCGTGCGCACGCGAGGGGGCGGGGACTAGATTTTCCGCTTCAGTCAGCGGGGCATGGAGCTTGTTTATTTTCAGCTGACGAGTTACTTCTGCAGCCATTATTCTAGGCGCACGTATTAATTTTCGCTCAGATTTTTATTGGCACACCGTGTGATCGTAATCTCAAAAACAGCCGCACTACCGAAATTCTCAGGCGCATGCGACCGTAATTCAGTCGCAGTCACGAGCCCTGTTAACGATCCAATTTCTTATTGATTCCTTATCAGTTCTCATTGCATTAGGGAATAAAAGAGTACAAACGGTTTGTTTGCATTAACTGTCTTTTATAGTTCCATCTCTGCACAGAAAATATAACATGTACAGTATGCACAAATGATAAAAACAGATGATGCCTACATAGAGTTTACACTGAATGCATTAATATTAAGAATGTTATTTATTATACACACAACTTTACTTGACTGAAGCAACAAGTGTCTGTAAACTCATGTATTGTAATTAAACACTTGCAAAATGTGACAATACTGACAACTGAACTGCATTATAACATACCCAGGAAATGGGGATATCATCTGGTGTTTAAAATACCATAATCAATCCAGTAAGGTTATTAACAAGTGAATATTCATTTCAAAAACTGGAGTCAACCAAAACCAATCATGTGAGGTTAATTGTACTGCATCAAAACATTCGGATAATTGAACATGCATATTAAAATACTGGAGTCAAACAATACTGTTATAAGCAACTGCACTGCATTAAACCATCCACAGCAAAGAGAGAAATCATCAGTACAGCAACAACACAGTAGGGCCTGGCCAAGCAAAAGTGAACATCTTTTTTCTCTAAAACAATGTTTTTTATTACTCAGCACAAAAGACATATATCTCTAGTTTTTAAAACTGTGTTTATTTAATTTGTACCTGAATTACAACTGGATATATTAGAAAATATATGAGAATACAGTGTAAACGAAGAGCAGTAAAGGTTGTAAATGAATGTATACAGCATAAATTCAGAATGTAAACAGCAATGTGTAAATAAATATGTTCAAAACATTTGCCTGTCTAATCTTACATTTCATAATCAAATACTATAATGATTTTGAATCTTATTTATTATTTTTTAAAAAGCAGAAAGATTTGTATTCAATATAGTAATAAAACATATGTGGCCAAAGACTGATCATTTTATCAGTGTCTTAATAAAATCTGTTGTTATTATTATTCTGGTGCATCACACTGAACAAACACCTCACTCAGTTACTTTTTTGGATTCTCACTCTGTTTCCATGAATTAATGTCTTATAAAACTAAAATAAAAATTATATCAGTTTCATTTTTGGATATAATGTACTCTCATATATTAAAAAAGTGCGGTATGCTAAATATTTGCACTTTCCTTGAGCAACAGCACTTTTTGGTATTTTTTCCCAAACCTTGAATAACTGCTGTATATTTTTCCTCACTCCGTTACTTTGTCAATAATGATAAATTCATGTTTTTATTAAATATTTGATTATTATTCCTTAATGGCATGTTAAAGTACTTGCTTATATCAACAATTTGAGTTAGTATGGTTGCTGCTAAATTAATTTTTAAAAACAGATATGGAATGATTAAGTATTGCTGCACAGTGCTTTCTCAATCCGTTGCTCGCTTGGCCAGGCCCTGTAGTCAAACAGTCATGAGTAAGATCAAGTGTACTCCAGAAAAACAGAGTAAATATTTGATCTTCAGTATTGAAAATGCTGTAGAAAGAGACATAAGGTCAAAATATTAACTATAGACTTATGTTAAGGTTTGAAGGAAAATGCACTCAAACACACATTGTGAAAATTAAGAATATTAGGCTTAGTGTGACCTCATGTAATGCATTCAAAGAGAATGTACCCATAAGAAGAATTTCTTTCAAAAAATGAAATTTGGTAATGGCGACTCTGGGTCTATCATGCTTGGTGAGAGGGGCGTGCGTGGCTCTGTGAACAGAGTTCTGTGATGTCTGGGTCAATTAAGGTTAGCTTTAACCTCAGACTTGGTTCAGCATACAACCTGCTGCCGTATTTAGTCTTGATGAAGGTGATGGAAGAGAAGCCTTTCTCACACAAATACGTGGTTTCAAATGGAATGACAAAGTCCACGACCTTGTCCGAAAGCGCAGGATATTCGCTGTGTTGCTGTATCCAAAAGTCCAGCAATGTCTGGCCTCTGAAGGCAGACTTCAGTGTCTCGTCACAGGACAGTTCAATTAAAGTTCCTGCTCAAGAGCCGTGAAGTCCTCTTCCAGGACATCGGAAGTCTTAATAAGAAACTCCACGTATCACTAGAGCGCGCTCGTACCACAGTTTGCGAACTGTGGATATAAAGTTTACCTTCAGCTGTTTTTTTCTTACAGCCTGACTGCCACCTCCACCTCCATCTGCGCTGGGCGGACAACCCCTATGTGTCAGGAACTGTCCACACCAAAGACTCCGCCCCAGGGCTTATCATGGGCGCCGGTGAGCAAATCTAAAATCTTTTCACTTTCTCTTCTCTTGTTCAAGTGAATGAGGGGAAAAAAGATTTTAAAAACTGATTTAAAAAAAAGTAAACTTTGACCTACTTTTCCCAAAATGTAATGACATCTTTTCTGAGTCACTGGCATTTATAAACCCAATTTGGTATGAATTCAACCAGTAGTTTTGCTGCTAGAGTGTTAACAAACAAACTGAACCAGAAACAATACCCCTTGCCTCCCCTGTGTGGGGTGGAGTAAAAATATAAATAAAATACATTATACTCATCAAAACTACTGCTTATTTTTTTAGTGCATCTGTTACCAAATCCATTTCTTCTGTCACCCATTGTGGGTTAAAAACAGCCATTAGATCTAAACCAATATGTGTTAACTTCTGCAAATCGTTACAGATGTTATTTATTAGCTGAGCGTTCTCTGACTAGTCGCTCTTTGACCGTCCAATCACATGACACGAAAATGCTGACATTATTGTTCACCTGCTAGATCACCCCCATGTGGCCAACATGAAATCTGATTAGTTAAAGCACCAGGTTCATTTCCATTTGAAGCTCCACATCCTGTACTGTTGATTCTGAGGGCCTCGAGGCAGATTTATTTTACCCGGCAACACATGATGGGTGAATTATGATTGGACAAATGTTAATATACACATACACTACTGGAATCAGTGCAACCAAGAGAAAAGCTACAAAATAAAAACATTAGGGATAATTTAATACATCTTCATGAAACAAATCTAAAAATGTAGGGTGTAAATGTGCGTCAGTGATTCGGATTCTTTAGGCCAGAGAACGCCTTGCTAGCCCTGACAGCCGACCACTGGTATTTTAATAAATTGAGTCATTTTATTGATTTTTAAGCTAATTTTTCCATCTTGCCAAATGTTGAACGGGAAGTACAGCACTGAAAAAAGTTATAGAAAACAAATCGCAATTCTTGACCCTTGTGATTTCCTGCCTATTCCCTACTTCTTTTTTATTTGTTTGAGTCTGTTGATAGATGCCCAATGTGAGCCTACATGTCTGATGAAATATTCAACTCTTCTTCTTTAATCCAGGTAACCTTGGCTCCAAGCTGGTAGAGTATAAGGAGGACATGTACATCACTTCAGACTGTGGGAAGACGTGGAGACAGGTACATCACATTCTTCCTCACTGCTTCTGCTTCCTCTCTATCCTCTATCCTTTTTCCGCTAACCTCATCTTCACTCTCTCTCTGCTCTCATGAAAGTTATGGAGCCTGAGGAGATATGAAATCCAATTTTCTATCCTTTTATTCCAACTAAGCAGCAAAAACTTTGGCTTGGATTTCAAGGGCACATCCACATGGACTTATTTCTAATGATTTGAGCTCATTTTTGTAGCTAGTTAACATGAAGTAGAATAAATTACTGCACTAGAAATATTCCACAGTTCAACTAACGTTTAATTCTGCTCTCTAGGTTTTTGAAGAAGAGCATCATATCCTGTACCTGGACCACGGTGGGGTCATTGTTGCCATCAAGGACACATCTATTCCCCTCAAGATCCTAAAGTAAGAGCATCTGCTGTGAAAAATTGTTCTATAGCTGTTATATAACTTTATTTACTTAACCAGGTAAGTTAGTTGAGAGCTGATTCTCATTTTCAATAATGATCTGGACATATAGAGACGACCAGCCAATCACTCTCACATTCACACCTATGGGCAATTTAGATTAACCAATTAACCTATTAGTACATGTCTTTGAATGGTGGAAGCCAGAGTACTGTTATGCTCCAGGCTAGGGGTACCAGAGCACAACACAAAAAGGCTCCCCTCCTTCTTCCAGCTCCCAAGAAAAGGCCATGCAACTTCTATGCAGTCCAAGATGATGTTTTATTGTTTTATCACACCAGTAATAAAAGTTGTCAGGGACGGCATGGCCAAAACAACAACGACAAAGGCTCTTAATCAGGAGTTACCTAATATAAAACAAAAAGAACAATTACTGACCTCCTTAACCATAAACAGGAGAAAAATGGTGAACACAAAATGACTTCCCTCCCCTTCAGCTACTGGACTGCTTAAACAAAAAAAAGTTAATCAATTTTCTATTTACAATATTTACATCTTTCAAAAATGATCTAACAGAGTCAAAAGCTGTATGATCTGATCAGCACTCCTGCACAGTCCCAGTTGGTTGCAGGAAGAGGGCGAGAGAGAGCACGCTTCACCAACTTCCTCCTTAAAAAGCTGCTGCAGCCAATTACCTCTCACCACCTGGAACAGAGGAAATAGGACACACACACACACACACACACACACATACACACAGTGTAAAGCACCACCCTGTGTCCAGGAGGATACACAGCACAAAGAAAACAGAATAGAAACTAGAAGCACTTGGAGAGCGCAGACCTCCACCAAGGCTGATCAGTGGCCCCCCCCGTGGGCCCCCCCACCCCCGATCACCACCAAAATTTAATCATTTCTTCCTTATCCCATTTCCAACAAACCCTGAAAATTTCATCCAAATCTGTCCATAACTTTTTGAGTTATGTTGCACACTAACGATCAGTGGCCCCCCCACCCCCAATCACCATCAAAATTTAATCATTTCTTCCTTATCCCATTTCCAACAAACCCTGAAAATTTCATCCAAATCTGTTCATAACTTTTTGAGTTATGTTGCACACTAACGGACAGACAAACAAACAGACAGACAAACAAACAAACCCTGGCAAAAACATAACCTCCTTGGCGGAGGTAATGACGAAGGGTCATAACAGTACCTGGAGAGAACCCATGCAAACACAGGGAGAACATCCACTCCACTCCACTCTACACAGAAAGGGTCCTGGTGTTGGAATTGAACTCAGGACCCTTCCTTCCTGCTGTGAGATGACAGTGCTAACCACTGCACTACTGTGCCACCCAACTTGCTGATTTGAAATCACATATCTACCACCATATCTGGTTTTCTTACTAAATATTTAGCATCTGAGCAAATACACTTTACAGTGAGTTATTGCTTTCCTTGTTGGACTTAAAGTGGTTATATATAGTATTTCTTGCTTTAAAACACTCAGATATGAGCTAAAATTGTCATTCAAGTGCTTAAAGACTTGTGAAGGTATGTCAAGGATTGTAGAGATATGAGCTGAATATATTCCCACTGATGGACCAGGGGATTTACGTGACCACTAGAGGGTCATGGTGCTGAAAACTAACGCCACAGGGCCTTTGACCAAAGTATCAGAAAGATGGGATGAGAATCAGAAAACAAGATACAGCTTTCTGAGTCAAAGAAAGTGACAGTGATAAAAGCTAGAAGCACTGTTTTTGTTTTCACCACTGGACACAGCTCTAAATGAAAAGAATGGAGTTTGATGATGAAGTCATAGCATTTTTTCTACTTGGGTCAGTTTGATTTTAAGGCTGATAAAGACATAAAGTTATTATGAGATGTTATTATCTTTGATATGTTTGTCATTTGTTGATCCTCAGTTCAGATTGAACTGTGACAGTTCTGACCTTGTTCGTTTGATTCCAAACAGATCTGTAGTGCAGCTACTGACAACACAAATGATACAGAAAATGGAAGTGATTTGTGGTTTTACTGTGGCTGTTTTCTGTCTAAAAAGGCTAACAGAGGTTTAATGTAAACTGTCAGCTGATGCGACGTGTGAAGATTATAAGACACGGTGTTATTTTGACTGCTAAAATAACCACCTATGAAGAAAGAAGAAAACGATGATACCATAATAACAATAAGCTTTATACTTTATTTAGTGAGTGATACACTGTGGCTACATAGTGTGAATTCATCAGTGGTTTTGTTAGTGGTAAGTATGTTCTAGTTTATGATTCTCCCTGTTGTTGAGAGTTTAGAATATAAATACTGCATAAAACCCCTTTAAAACAACATTCAGGTGCACATTTTCCTCTTGTTCATGGTGGACATCATAAGATCTCTTCATTATTCACCTGCAGTGGAGGTGATGGGTGAAAGGAGATCAAATCCACTGTATCTTCTGTCACAGTTTATATGAGGTTCAGTCTGACACAAAAATTAAGATCTTATCTTTCAAAGTTAATATACTTTTAGTATTAAATTTCTCTTGTCATTATTGTCCAATGGTCACAAAGTTCACAAGGGAACCCCTGTGTGAGTGTTTCCTAAAAAATATCTACATGATGTGACAGCATTTACAAACTAGACCCTGTTCAATAGACATTAGTACAATTCCAACACATCTCCAGCAGAATAAATCCAACCTGTCTCATGAGGGTTTGCAGCCATTTCATGTTCTTTATTTTGAGGTTTTCACACACAGTTAGATATATTATTTCCAATGGTTAAACTATATGTTGTCACAGATACCTGCGTGGCCAAAAACAAAGTATTTAATTGGGCGATTAAGGCAAAGTGGACGAGAATCTGATACAAGTTGTGTCCTAAATGAGTAGATATCTCAGGAGTACAGGAAAACAGGAGTGTTTTAATTATTAGTTTGTCTTAGGTGGGGAATTTATTTAATAAACCAAAACAAGTGGTGCCAGGCACAACAAATCCCACCCCTCGCACATATTGTAGCTTATTTTGGCATCAATCCAGCTGATGTCATCATGTCTATGTGTGTGGTTATGTCAGCATATCAACTGCCTCTATATAGGCATGTGCCAAGTTTGAAGTAAATTGAAACAGAATTGATGTTTTTATGGACATTTCTAATTTCGCCCATTATAAGTAAATGGGGGGGGGGGGGGGGATGTACAACATTCATAAAAAGTTTGAACTTTAACGTACTTTTCCCAAAATGTAACCACATCTATTCTGGGTCACTGGCAATCTATAAACCCAGTTTGGTATGAATTCAACCCACAGTTTTGCTGTTACAGACATTTGAAATGCTGCCCATTATAAGTAAGGGGGTAATAAGTCATATGCCTTCACATGGGACTAGTATATTCTGTGGTCCTTTAGTGATTTGTAAATGAACCCCACATCATGCAGGATAAACAAAGTCTGTTTTTCACCAGAATTTACTGACATTATTCCTCTGCTCTGATGTCAAGGGCAGGTTAACCATTTACTGATAACTGTTGAAAGTCAGAAAAATGTTCCTCCTGTAGCTGTCACGCTTGTCATCCATCTATCTTTTCATATGTCGCTTTCCTGAGAATTTATGTTTGCTCTTTCAATGAACATCCATGTTATATCGCAACATGACCTTCCTGGATTTCCACCTAAAGCACGTATTATTTATCATCACATGTGCAGCCTCCGTCATTCTCGACCAGGAAATAGGCTGAATAAATCTGCAGAGGACATACTAAAGTGTTCCATATTCCACCAAATTACAGCGATGTCAGTTCACATGGCACTAATATTATCACAGGGCATCTATGTTTGCTGAAGTAGTGTTGGCCATTTGCAATGAGATTTTTACTTTATAAATTACAGACATGGTTTATTTATGAGGTTAAGATCACAGATGACCTACACACAAGTTTCCTGAGGTTCATAAGTCATACTAGTCCCATGCAAATATGGCTGTAGTTTTGGTTTATTTGCAATTGTTTAGGAAAAAAAACACCAAAATGTTCTAAAAGCCCAAGATGAATTCCTCATATGTCTTGTTTGATCCATAACATCATATTAGATCATCATATCAGTTCAGTTTACTGTCACAGAGAAGGTGAAGAAAACAGATCATACTCACCTTTAAGAGGCTAGAATGAAAAAGGAATAAAAGCATTTTTATTGTTGATATAGGTATTGGAATATTTAAAGAATCTTTTGAAAGTTTCCCTGAACACCCTTTAATCTTTGTGCTCTGTTAGACCTTTAATAACAGCTAGGAGAATAACTAAGTAACAGTTGAAAGTCTATTTGATATGTATATTATACAGGAAATGAATAATGTTTAAAGGGGTCATATTTTGCTAAACTCACTTTTATTAGTCTTTGGTACATTTATTTGTGTATTTGGACCTTAACAGTTCATAAAGTTTGAATTTGAACCCTCCAGGTGCTGCAAAGCTATCTTTATATTCATTTTGGCAAAAATCAAGTGGATTTCTATAGCCTGTTTCAATTCCTGCTTAATTTGTGACATCTATAACTAGTTACGTCACAACATTTGCACATATAAGGTCAAGACTTCTGACAAACATTTCTCCAAGTACAACATAATTGTTTGTCAGCAGCAGTGGTTGTAGTCCATACTGAAAATATGTCCAAACTTCAAGCCGATTACCTAAAATGTTCAGTTGCTGGCTTAATGGAACAGAGCAGCACAGTCAACAACCTGGAAGGGGTGGGGCGTGAAGTGGCTCATTTGCCTTTAAAGGGCCAGCGCTCAAAACGACCTTTCTGGTGTCATTACTCAGAAATAGGGTTGAAGATGGACCTGTGGAGTTAATTAATGAAGCATTCAGAGCCAAGCATAGCATTTACAGTTTATGTAGACCACAGGGAAATGTTTAAAAATGTATAATTCCATTTAAAAAAAAAGCAAAATATCACTGCTTTAAAAAAGTTCAACAGATGAAAGATACAAGTCTCATTACTATTCAAATCAGGATGGTCTTCCATATAGTGTAAAAAATTGTTTCTGACAAGACCTTGGTCAGAATACGTGATTGTTCCCATCTTTAAGTGACTCTAAAGACATCATCAGCTGATCCTTTCATATTTCTACTCTACAGGCAGTTATCAGTTTGTTCTCCAGCCCAGCACACCCTTCAAAATCATTTAAGTTCATTCCTGTCGGACGCTACAGTCCACGCAGACAATTTCAAGCTCAGCGAGATATTATCTCATCGACCATACTAAATAAGGATGAAATAATGAGAAACTATAGATAAGAGAGTACTCAGAAAAACATTTATCACAGACCAAAATCAAATGACCTTTCAGACGGGCCACCATCTGTCTCGCAGAGAGAAGTTGTCCTTCACGTTTTTCCCCTCCCTTATGCCTCAGCTAAATCAATAACCCCAAAGGCCCTTCACTGTGGTAGAAAACATCTCACTGAGCACCACAGAGAGCTGTTAGAGTAAGATGAAGAGTCCTGACAGGAGAAAAAAAAAACAGTCTCTTAAAGGTGAAATCACAACAAATCGTACAACTTCATTTCAGAAAATGGCCATAATGAGATTTTTGGCTTGTAAACATTTCTCTGGCATGCATTCAGTTCCTTCTTTCGCAGTTAGTCAGTAACAGAGGATAATGAGAGAAACACAGCTGCGAAGACAAAAACCATTACTCTGAAGCCAAAAGGCAATGAGGGAAAGTTGGTGTCGTTCCACATTAACTCATTGTATGTCCACTGGATGTCCCTGCCGGACATCTGCTCTCATTATCTGCCTCGTTTATCTACATTTTACAATACAGACTAGTGCCGATGGATGATTTAAAATGTCATGTCCAGTGCATTAAAGGCAAAAGTATATGACATTCTCCAATATATCGGCAAACACAGTAATAATCCTTCAAATGTAGGTGTGTATTTACCTGCAATAACAACATCATGCAATGTACATGGATTGAACAACCTTAAAACAAAGCTGCTTTTTTTAGTGTGACTGTAGTTCTGTCTGAGACAAAACTCTAGACAAAGCACACACTTAAGTCTTTCCTCAAATGAAGGGGTTAAGTTAGACAAGAGGAAATGTCTTATATTATTTGTCTATTGTATTTACCACCAATCCGGTCCTCAAGGGCCGGTGTTCTGCATGTTTTTGATATTTCCCTCTTTTAGCACACATGGTTCAATTAATGATCAGCTCATCATCAAACTCTGCAGAAGCCTGACGACAATGTAATAGCTTCCAAGTGTGTTGGATGAGGAAAATGTCGAAAACATGCAGGATACTGGCCCTCAAGGACTGGATTTGAATGCCCCTGACATAGAGTTTTGCTATGGCGTTGACAAGTATATGTGCTTTGCAACAAAATGACAGAGCTCGCTCTCTGCATTCTCTGCAGTCTATTTCTCTTTCGACCACTTCTTTGACTGAGGAGAAAACACTGACAAAAAAATTTCTACATGAAGCTTTATTTTTTCCAAGCTCTTCAAGCCCCAGGGTTCCTAAATTTACCAAACAACATCTGAAAACATCATTAATTCATCATTCATCTTGTCACAGATTGATATTCATGCTCACCTTTCTCCCTTCCTTACTCCTACTGATAGCAGATGGGGTCACCTGGCCTGGGTTGGATTAAAAGTAGTAAACCAACAACTCTCAACTAAACCAAAGAAACAAATGTGCTTGAAAACTCGTAACTCGATCACAAAAGATGAACAAATACCTCTAACTTTCCAGATATTAAATTGTTGTTATAGCTGACTCTGAATAGCAACATAAAAGTAGTAGCAAGATCATACACACAGAAATACAGTCAGACTGAAGGACTTAAATCTGACCAGAAAGAATGTTTACCCCTAGGCTGAGGGGTATTATAATCGTTTTGTCTGTCTGTCCAGTTAACAATATAATCGCATTATCTGAAGAATGCATTAAGATATCAGCACAAATTTATACTGTGCATACACCTTGGTATGGAGCAGAAGCTTATTGAAAATAGGTGACCTTGACCTACTTTTTCAAGGTCAAATGGCCTTGTGCAGTTGTAATATCTGAGTACTTTCAAATATAAATATATATGTAATAAGTTTTACACAAAGACAGTCTAATCTAAATTATAGGGCAGTAGCTTTCGACAGAATTTTAGACTATATTTGGTTGAGGGGTATTAAAAATGCACAGCATGTTATGTTTTTATTCTTTTGTTTCCAGAAGGGTTGACCACATCAATGGCCTTCACAGAAAGCTCCCAAAAATACCATGAATAATTGCTTCCTCTTTATTCTTTCAAATGCAGCTACCAGAGGTGTTAACACTGCAACTCCTGTATTTTTATATAACAAAATGCAGGGGAATTAATTATGCATGGTCGTTAGGCTGTTTACTAATACATAATGCAGCAGAAAATTCAAAATGCGGGTTTTATTATGTAATTTAGGGAAATATATATTAATATATTATAAATATATCCTCCTGTTAATGCATTAGATAACTGTCTTGGGTGAAAATGGCATGATTCAACAATTTTTTTAGATACTTCTTTTTTTTTAAGAATGTCCTTTGCAGTGGAGAAGAAAAATGTACTGTTGGGACTCAGGAGGCTATAAGTTTGCAGAGTTATTACATAATGCAGAGTCTTAATAGATTCAGTTTAGTTAAGTTTCTTCCTCATAGTGTTTTTCTCTGTATAAGATGTAGCATGCAGGTGCTCTTCAAGGTTTTTTGGTCTTGGAAGCAGTGGAGACCACAAGATTTCAGCAACAACAGACAGAGAGGAGGAAGAGGAGGAGGAAGAGGAGGACATGAAAAGCCGGAGAGAGAGATTACAGTGAAGAGCCTGTACTTGTCTCCGTCAAGAACCCTTCATGACCTCAGATGCTCCTTCACCAAGTCAAGTCCTCAGCATTTAGACTCTAATGACACTCCACAAAATCCTTCCACAACCAGAACACACGACTTGTCCTCTATTGTGCTGTGCCTCTGACTCTCCAATATAATTACACCATGTTCCCATGTGGGGCAGGGTATCTACAGTCGCAGTGAAATTCTCCAGGCCACTTGAAATACAACACATCTACATTTTTAAGAGGGACACCCCTACCTGTGTGCACATACTCCAATCATTTTCAGATAATTCCCCAGCTACTCACCAGCTCACTCAAACTCATGGGAGGGTTTTTCACAGTGGGTAACACAGTGCATTCATATCAGTTAATTATGGAAAAGCTAGCAGGCTGAGAAATGAGATGCCACCATAACATGCTGGCTGGACAGGACCGTGATATGGTATGATTTATGATTAGCTCCATGCAGAATAAGCCTTGTTTTAGGTCTCTTCATAACACTGAAGGAATTCATGCTGGTGAATGACTTGGAGCATATTTATAAATTCAGCCGTCTAATCTGTTTGATTTCAGGGTTGTCACTCATCCATGTTTAATAACTCCTTGTGTATTAGCTGGAGGAAATAAGATGTAGTTTGACAGGTGGCTGAGGATATAGATAAGGCTGTAGCTGCAAATCAATACTTGAGGAAGCAGGTGGGTGGGTTAGTGGTTAATGTGTTAGGTCAGGAATAACTTATCAGTAGACAAGACATCAATCCATAGCTTTATATACATAAATTTAAAGGTCCTGTACAGACTTTCTGCATGATCTTAAAAAAGTCTCATTTTTATATGTATGACTGATCATAGTCGGCAATTTAAAATGAGATTATCAGCACCAAAATAGGTTATTTCCAAATGCTATTTCCAGCTTCCCTGGTTGGGTTGGACAAGACTGGACTGATTGACTTACATCACTATGACAACACCACACCAATTGGCAGAGTTTAGCAGGAAGAAGTAAGCTGAACGAGAGAGGAGTAAGATCTGTCCTTTTTCCTAAAGAAAGGGATTTCTTGGATTTATTTAGTTGTAATGGTGGACACTGGAACTGGAGCTGGACTGACAGAAAGAAAAAGAAAGTTAAACAGGAGAGTGAAAGAGCACAGACTAAAACACCGGTAAGCCTCTGCATTGAACCGATGGCGAGCACTAAGGAAGTTAAAAGGAATGACAACAGACACAGAGTTGGCCCTCTTCCTTCTACTCAGGTATAGAATGCTTCTGTTCTTTCTACATATGCAATGGAACATTGGATTTGACGATAGTGGCTGTTGGTAGCTCAGTCAAACACTTAGTAAACACTTCTGTTAGCCACAGGGCTAGCTCTGTGACGTGGGTAATCTGTTTTATTTGGAGCATTGTTTCAGTCCCAAACTAAGTGCTTTGGTGGAAGGTGAGACTGAAATGGTTCTGTATGGAATTAAATTTTCATGCTGGGGCCTGGATACTGAACTGTCCTTCAGGAACAAGACAGTTATAAAAGTAGAATACTGTGAATGCAGACGGCTGAAGCAGCTAGCGCTGAACTGCTAATGCAGAATGATGAAGATGTTGAATGACTGAAGTCATATATGAAAATGACTGAATACTTTGTGGAAAAGCTAGTGCAAATATATATTATTGGGACATGTCTTTAACACTGGTCTGAGGAACACTTTGGAGCTCCAGAGTAAAAGAGACATAAAACCAGGAGTTGGACTTCCAGTTTGGTTTCACTTTTGTTTTCAAGCCAGTTACAAAACTATGATACAAACGGACTTTATGAAGTCTGCTTGTTGTCTCGTTTCAAACGTCACTTTGCATTTCAAATTCAGAGTTGTAAAGAGGATCCGCTCTTCAGTCATCAGCTTCAAAATGCCTTGGCCGTAGTTATGCCCTTATGACAGTAGGCACTAGTGCTCATGGGAAGCGGAGTCTTTGTCCCATAAAAACGCCACCGATTCCACCTGAAGGTGTCGCTGCAATCCAATTTAAATGAATTCCCTGTGCAGGTCCTTTAACAAAACCAAGTGGAAAAGCCAGGACTATTGTTATCTACACTACCAGTCAAAAGTTTGGACTCACCTTCTCATTTAAACGACATGAGATGTACCTCAGATGGTCAACAAGTCCTCAACATCACTGGGAACTCCTTCAAAACGGTTGGAAAACATTTCAGGTGACTGCCTCATGGAGCTCAGTGAGAGAATGCCAAGAATGTGCAAAGCAGTAATAGAAGAATGGCTATTTTGAAGAATCTGAAATATAAAACATGCTTTGAGTTATGTCCCACTTTTTTTAACTACATAATTTCATGCGTGTTCATTCATAGTTTTGATGCCTTCAGTGAGAATCTACAATGTAAATAGCCATGAAAATAAAGAAAAACCAGGTGAGTCCAAACTTTTGACTGGTATTGTACATTAGAAAAAAAGGCATAAATAAAACTACACTGCTCAAGCACAACCTAATATTCATGTCAATGCTCATAACATTTCATCATTAATGTATATAAATGACAAGAAAACAATCTATAAAACATGGAAAATGTCACAAATAATCCAAAACATTAATAAAAATGGAGATAAGAAACCATTAAAATGGAATACAATCTAACAGGTGTCAAAGCATATAACAATTTTAGTAATAAATTAATGATAATAATAATGGATTTTATTTCTAGCATCCAAAACACTACATTATTGATGCATTACTCATTCACTCTCACATTTACACACTGATTAATACTAGAGTAGAGCAGTAAAGCAGCAGGAGGCAGGCACAGGTATGTTCAGTGTTATTGTTTGGCTGTTTATGAGCTGCAACTTGAGCTGATGAAAGAACAGTAGTTGCTATTTCTTTAATGGGCACTGGTTGTAAATTCCATTCCTTGGATGCTGTTATTGAAAAAGCAGATTGACTAAAAGGACTTGTTCTTCTAGGAATGATTCAGTCTCTTCCTATGGTTTCTCTGGTTATTTTAGAGCTGGATCTTTACGAGATAAAGGCATCTTTATTTCCAAAAAAAATCATCAAATTCAGTGAAATCCCCATGACCACCTGTCAGTATCATCATATCCCCTTTAGTAACTTTAACATTTCAAGGTTTTATGTGTGTGATTTGCATTATTGTGTATATGTGAAGTTTATGTTTGAGTCTGTTTTGATGATAGCAGTCTTTATTTCTAAGCTAATGATATAAACTGATTTATATGTTGAGGATTCTCTGTGATTTCTCCATAAAAATGCCTCTCTGTTGTTCCTCTACAGCAACAACAGTAGCTACTGTTAGAATGGAAATATAGTCCTATAAACCTCAATCAGCTGACTCCAACATCACGTAAGGTACACACGTATCATACACATTGAACCTTTAATATTACTTATTGCTGTTTCATTAAAATGAAATAACTAAATAATATGCAACTCAGTCATGTCAGATAGGTGCTTATTTCTACTGATGGTGAAGACAGCTGCCACTATCCATGTACGTTTCAGAGGCTGCCTTTAGGGGTCACCACAGCAAATCATCTGCATCCATCTGACCCTGTCTCCTACATCATCTTCTTTCACCAACTACCTCCGTTTCCTCCTTCAATACATCCATAAATCTCTTTGGTTCCATCGTCATCATCCTTCTACTAGTATGTTCAACTATCCCTTCTCTGCACATCCGAAACATCACAGTCTGACGTCTCACTTTTTTCCCCCAAAACGTCCAAATCTAGCCACCGAATCCAGTTTTAGGCCTAGTCCTAGTTCCGGTTTCTAGGTCCAGTTCCAAACCCATAAATGGAGAGGAAGGGGATCCAGAACTTAACCATGCACATCACTAACAAGTCTGAAGATGAAAATGCCACACTTAAAGACCTGTCTTCCTGATATCTGTTACTGTTTATTGTCTCCACATTCTCCTCCTAAACTACTTCAACTGAAAAAAGGCCCACGCTATTAGAAAGCTCCAAACCTGAGTTACCTCCAGACCTGTGTTACCTCCACACCTCCACCTAACAAATTGTTCCATTTGCTGTTGGTAATCACTGTGCCCTGCCGACTCAGATACTGTCGGAATATCCAACTAGCACTGTGTCGGAGCATACTGTGGTCTTCACCATGGCAACCATGGAGTCTTCAGTAGCTTTGTACATCCACTCTGTTTCCTTGTAACTGTGTATGTTTACCTGCTGATCATCACATTGTAATCTTTGTTAACACATCATACCCACACAGGCTGCAGTGTAAGCCTCACTCTGTTCAATCCCACATTGATCCTTCTCAATCACACCACCACATTTACTCAGCACAATGAATAAAGTCAAGCAGATGGCTCAGTTTGTGTCTCATTTTGAGCTTGAATTGAAGGAACACAAATACTTGATGCCCAAATAATTTGCAAGAGATTTATGGACCACCTCATTACCCCGCCCCCTGATGGGGAGGCAAAGGGTATTGTTTGTTTCTTTGTTTGTTAAGGCTTTAGCAGCAAAACTATTGGATCAGTTCATTCCAAATTGGGTTTATAGATTGCCAGGGACCAAGAATAGATGTCATTACATTTGGGGAAAGGTAGGTCAAAGTTCAAATTTGTTATGATTTTTAAAAAAATCCTCCCTTTTTACTTATAATGGGCAAAATACGTGTGAGGGCCAGGGTTTGTTGTGCCTGGCACCACTTGTTTTCCGGTAAGTTTTGTTCATTAGTCCAGGGTTTCTCAACCTTTTTTGAATCAAGCCCCACTAACAGCATCAGCAGCCTACTGCCCCCCACCATGCCCGAAAAAATGTGTGGGACAGAGGGGGGCGTACTTCTCCACGTAACGTGATGGACCTGAATGTGGAGGATGTGGTGTGGCTCTGTACCTGCTGCCCCCTGAAATCAAATTTACAAACATGGGGAGGGGGGGTGTGATGTGCCACACACCCCTGTTCACAGACCTCAATCCAGACCTCAATACATAATTCTACAAGTAAGGCAATGGACCTGTAAGTGGAGGACGTGTCAATAAAACTGTGAGAAAGTGAACTCCCCTCACCTTATCATTGACTATCTGCAGTATGTGCCAAGTGATTTATACCGCACCCTTATGCACAGACAACAATGTCACTCACGACCTCCCCCCATGTGCTCACACCTCCACAGGAGAGAACCACTGCATTAGTGTATTTCCAATGTTTTCTTTTCAGTACAGCTGTTTTTTCACAGTACTATTACTGCTTCTGCTCCATCTGAGGTGAGCTTTATCACAGCTTCAGTATTGGTGATTGTAAATGCTCCCTGTTTCTCCACAGATTTAGTATCGACGAAGGAAGGACGTGGACTGTTCACAACTTCACCAGCACGTCTGTGTTTGTCGATGGACTCCTGAGTGAGCCGGGAGATGAGACCCTGGTTATGACGTGAGTGAAATCTCAATCTCAACAGGAGAAATGTTCAATTTCAGGGTTGCTCACAGAATAATAAAACAGTCCTTGATCTCTCTATAAAAACAGAAGGGAGAAATACTTCCAGACCAGGGATTATTTTGAAGTAAATAATATTTTTACCACAGAATGCATTGAAAAGTGTATCTCATAATATACAGAAGCATGAGCTGATCAGCTGATGAATTAATATGTAATTTTGCATCCACTGCACTGCCTAAAACTAGCACAGATTATGTTTACTATTATACAACTTTTACACATCAGCTCTAGAGCCACATGTGGGTCCTTAGTCCTTCTCCAGTAGCTCCATGTAGTTTCAAGTCCATTTATTCTTCCTTTTTTTGACTACAATGTAAAAGAAAAAATTGCTCATGAAATACTGTGATTTCTGTTGCCAAGACATATGATGAACTATCATCATAGGTGTCTGATGATGAAGGTTTAAACTTCACTTTATTGTAATTTGCATGACAAATATGAAGCACAAACACACCCAGAGCCAGCACTGAACAGTAAGTCAGCTAAAATGAGCAGCCTAGACCTAAACAGATATAAATGCAGACCTAAACTGGCCTGAGTCCGACGGGACCAATTCAACTTAGAGTTCAAGAAAGGTGATGGTTTCAGTACGGACTGTACAATTTGAGAGGCCAAAGATCTGGAGTTAGCCCATGAAAATTTCAGCATATAGGCAAATTCATGAAGGAATAAAAGTCTGATTGACAGTTTCATTTTGGTTGAATATATAGAAAATGGTCATTTCAGCAGACATTTTGTTCACAGTCAGTAACTAAAAAAGGAATGAGGTGAATTCATCCTATTTCCCTCCATTGAATTACCCAGAATGCCAACGGTGCAATAGAACTAAATACATAAACAAGTCAAATTTGTATTTTTTTATTTCATAGTTTGACTCCAAAAACAACAAATCTAAATCTTACATTGATTTTCACCGTTAACTGATTATTCCTGTCTGTTAATATAACAAACGTTTGAATTGAATAGAACAAAAATAAAATGCAGTACAATACAACAATTTATCAGCAAACAGGAAGGTTTTTGTTCTTAACTCAAAAAAGTATTTACAATGTGTATTCGTATCCAATTTGAGGGTGCAGAACCCTATAAAAAGTCATTAAAACATTTACGATTTTCTTTATTTATTACACTCTTTACGCTTTTTTTTATGTTTAGTTATAAGGTATAGGTTTGTTTTATATACATTTCCACAAATTTAATATACTTTCCTATTAAAATGTTCATTATTTGTCATCTAATGCCTACATTTAAAGGGCTCATATATTTTTTGTGGTTCCAGACTGATCTTGTTTTCCTCTTTCTGACCTGAAATGGTTCTTTAGACTATAAAGGTTGCTAACTCCTGTCCTATACATCATATAGCTTCACCTTATATCCCTCTCTTTACACTTCCTGGTCTTCCTTTTTCCACGGTTAGAACAAGTTGCCCATGGGAGCTCGAGTCTTTTCCTCATTACCACAATCTCCTGTCGCTGTCTTAGAGTGGGGCCCTCAGTTCCATGCCCTTAACAACAGCTGATGTCAGTCCAGTCTTCACCTCCACAGAGTTTGATTGCCGTTCCAGCAGTAGTTGATGAGAACGAAGGCCTGTGTCTACCCTCTGCCCTTACTCCATTCCTCACTTTTCTCATTTTATTTCTGTGGTGGTGCTCTGTATTGGTGTCTCCGATAGATAGGATTCAGCCAGTGTGACAGATTGATGCTAGATTCAATGCTTTGTGTACCATTATCACGTTACGAACATTCAGAAGCATCACAAGTAGACTTCATGTAAATGCGAATGTCAAATGACGCAAATAAAACCTCCTGTGTCCCAGTCTTGAGGAATAGATGCATCATACCACTAGTTTACTGATGGCTCTTAGTTTCATTGACTTAGATTTTCAGTGTAAGTAATGGTGTTTTTTTCACTTTGCACCATATAATTATGCTCTGTATGTTATAACATGCATAGCAGGTAGTGGAACCACATATTTATCACCACAAATCTCAGCAGAGATCTGTTATTTCCAGGTATACATTTGATGAAGCCTCATCCTTATATGGGTGCCTCTATGAAACTGGTTTTGCCAGCTTTTTAGGCCCAATAATAAAAGAGAAATTTTTACATATTTCCCCCCAGGATATACCTAATAATGACCTCAGATAAATGCAAAAAAATTACACTCTTGCTATGAGCCATCCCAAAATTAATGAATTTTTAATCAAATATTTGGGCCAAAAATAGGACCAAAATTGGGACATGAAAAGCTACCTCAGTGTCAGTGCATTTGATTTGGGACACATGGCTTGAAATGGTCTTATATACCGCTATAAATAAAGACACTGTTAAATTTGAGGATCCTTGTGGTTTTTCTAATCCAGACATGTGGGTTTTTCATGAATCATCAGTCTCATTCCAGGTTTCGTGTGTAACCCATCGTGTCCACTTGCGTTACATACAGAATCTGCCCAGTTAAACACGAATAAATTGCGAGTGATTTTGCAACAGTGGTTAATTTTGTCTCTGCCTTGCATAATTAGATCGATTCGCAAAATGTACCTGTGAGGGAGTAAAAAGATATTCGAAAAAATAGTAGCATGTAATTTTCGTGTCCTTTTTACCGTGTTACATGCAGATTTTTGTATAAAAATCATATGAAAATGTGTTTTATCTGAGAAATTGTTTCTCTTTTATCTCAGTAAATATTTATTTTTAAAATAGACCCAAAGTGCTTCCAAACTTGCTTCATAACATTAGTCTACATCTGGTTTAAATTTATAGTCCCCCATGTCCTGTTTTTAGGGACCAGTTTCATAGAAGCACCCATATGCAAATGTTTTAGTTTAATATTAGACCAGTACTAAGACACAAACTGTTCATCCACAGTATATTTCAAGAGTTCAGATTTTAAGTTCTATAGTTCCTAACTCTCCTCTGGTCTCTTCCTCTTCTCCCTCCAATCTCTCCATCATAAAGATAGCTGGAGTTAGACTTGTCACATCATCTTAGACTTAAGGCTTCAGGCTCTGAGATAAGGCAGGCTTCAAGCTGTAATCTGCTGAGAAGGGCAAAGAGATGGTCACACACATACACAAATGCATGCACGCGCATCTGCAGATACACACCAATCCACGCACACAGACACACAGTGAGGAGAACAAGCTCAAACACTCAGACTCATTCACTATTATCTGCCATGCGTCAAACACACACTCTGGGTTGACAGACACTACCTCACACACATATACATCGCCCATCTGGCTCCGGCGAGATAGGGTCGCCGGCCATGGAGGAGTGTTGAGGGCAGCTCATGTCTGGCAGATTAGCCGGGCTCTATTTCCTCGCCACGGAGTTTCGCCTTTTGACGGTGCAGCCTGCCATCCCATAATGAAGTCTATGAGCAGTGACTTGGCACCAAGGACAGGTGGGGGAGCAGAGAGCGTCCACCACTCATACTAATGACAGCTGGTCAAGTATCAGCCACTGGACGCACTGGGTGATATCACAAGGACAGTTTTTTTTTGTTACAAAAAGATCTGTTGGTGGTATAACACCACCAATTTTTGCTGAAAACCCATGTTGTTTTTTGCAAGAGTTTCTGATTGACCGCGATTTCAGATAATGGTCATTCTAGGTGTATGCATCTCAAATCATAAACAACAACAATGGCAAACATGTACACCAGTGATTCCTAACCTTTTTTGGCTCGTGACCCCATTTTAACATCAAATTTCTGGTGAGCCCAGACATTTTTTTGGCTAAAATTAATTTGTTTAGGATCATGTAAGACTTTGCTCTACTATGTTGCAAATAAATGTTAATTTTAAATGACATTTAGTCTATATAATGCATATTATTATGGATGGAGGCAGAAAAGCCAGGTGTAGATTACTGCACAAAGTGAGAATTTTATTTTCCTTGGTCAGGATATGTACAGTCAGTACAGCTTCTATTTACAAGGCTGCAAATTAATACTGAAAAAAAAAAACTCAAACTGTGAATTATGAAAGAGCTGCAGCATCTGAAACCAACCACAATGAACAAGATAAACAGATAAACAGTACCACAGTGCTTCAGTTTCAGCTTCAGAGTTTGTCATGTCTTTTATGTATTGTGATTGTCTCTCTCAACTCACCATATATTTTTTATTAGTAAGTGTGTGGGTTTTTTTGATCAATTTCTAGAAATTTCAGGCGACCCCATTTGAATTCCAGGTGACCCCATGTGGGGTCCCGACCCCAAAGTTGAAAAACACCGATGTACACTGATCATCCATAACATTATGAAAACTGATAAGTGGTATTAATTTTATGACCTCATCTCCAGATTTTGTTTATTCCCAGCGTAAAGTGGTTAATACCCACCAAAACATTATTAGCACTGGTCTAATATTGTGTAGGTTTCCCTTTTTCCACAAAAACCAACTCTGACCTTAGGCCTAGACTCGACCAGACCTCTGAAGGTGTGCTGTGGTATCTGGACCAAGATGTTAACAGCAGATCCCTGAAGTCCTTGAAGTATAGAGGTGGGCCATCATGGATCAGGTTTATTTGTTCAACACCTGCTACAGATGATCAATGGTCCAGAGGTTGGGATGTCCTTCCTTAGTTCATTTTTGGTCGGTTCTGACCACTGATGACCAGGAACACCCAATAAGACGTACAGTTGTGGAGTCATCACTGTTACAATATGGACCTAGTCTAATTCATTCAGTTCATTATGTTGATCATTTTGCTGCTTCAAACACATCAGTTTCAACGTCTAAATTTTCACTTTCTGTCTAATATCTCCAACCCAGTGAAAGCTACCATTGGAATAAAATAATCAATATTATTACCAGTTGTCCTATCAGTGGTCAGAATGTTATGGCTGATTGATGTATACTGGTTTGTTTGCTTTTGACTAGCCCAGTTTAACCTGGCATTGCTACACCAGTTCACACAAAAGCCTCTGCCTTACTTGGTCCACAGTTTTGGATCAGCAGCTGATAGTATGGAATTATTTTTGTTGATGAGGTGTGTGTTTCAGGTACTATGTATGACTGGCATCCTTCGTTCTCACATTAAAGGGGGAAAAATTAGCGAGAGAACCAGTCAGGGTTTTGGTAAAAATAGTCTACTCACTGTTGCACTAACTTAATATCCACCAGAAAATTAACATTGCACATGCTCAAGAGTTTTTTCATTGGGGTATTTTATGTACCTTTGATGTATACGAGTGCCCTTTACTGGCCTGGCATGTTTTTTTTGGACATTTGTAGCGTCTGTTTGGCAAAACATCCAGATTAGTGTGGAAGGGGCATGAGTGGAAAGGTCTAAAACTTTTATGCATAACTTTTTGGGAATTTTTAATATATCTTTGGACCATTGTCATCCAGAATACTAAGTAAAATTGTGAGAAAATTTGCATAAGTAGGATTAATAGGTGCAAGTATTCAGCATTAGTGTTAGAGTGAGGGTTATTTATGTGCACTGAATTGTAAATTGTTGGGAATCATTATCTCCATGAAGTTGTTGTGATTGCTGGGGGTGTTGAGTTGCTTTGTAGGCCCCCTGGTGGCTCATCCACTAGAGCATGTACCGCATATGCTGGAACCCTGTGACAGCGGCTCAGGTTCAATTCCAGCCCGAGGCCATTTGCCATCTCTGTTACTCTCCCACACTCACTCCACATTTCCTGTCACTCGTTCTCTCTCCACTCCATCTATCTAATAAAAGCCCAATAATAAAGCTTTAAAAAAAAAAAAAAAAGTAGTAGGAAATTCAGGGAACATTTTCAGTGACAAACCATCAGGCAAATGGTTTGTGACAATGAGAAGCCACATTGAGATGGAGTGACTGCCCGCCTGCAGCTGATCTTCAATACAATAGGAAAACAACAATCATTATCATTAATACATATGACAAGTTTAATATCATACAAAGAGACAGAAAAGTGCATGGAGCTAGTAGAATGAGATTGGTGACATTAAATGAACAGGTAATAAATATAAAGGATAAATCCCACCATCAAACCAAGAACTACCAGGTTATATTCATCGATAACTCTATAAAATAGGGTTTCATCAAGTTACATTTAATATGTAAGTAAGCAATTACAGTAGATTATATTTGTAGATGAACTAATCAGATACAGAAAAAACATCCCAATGTTAAATTTATAGGAATCTACTCCTGACCAAATATAACAGGTACCAAGACTGGATAACTCACAGGGTGCACTGGGGAAATGAGGACAAATCCCACAACAACCAAAGATTTTTAAGACGTCAACATTGAAACTCAAAGGGATTTATTATCGTCTCAATAATGACAGAGGTGTTCAATACAAGAGCGAGGGCGGGACAAGGTGGTTGTGCCAAACAAACAGAAATCAATAAACCAGAACTTGGCCTGACTCATTCCAGCTCTGAAAACAAAAACACAATGGACTGAACTTGTGTAGAATAGAATATCAGCAAAACAAGTACAGAGGTGGCACCTACAGGCAGCTTTCATATTCTTAAAGTATAATATCAGTGATGGCCAGTAGATGATGGAGTTTATTTTTACTCTCGAGTCATTCTGTTGTAGTTCCCTAAAGTAGACTGACGCTCTGTCATCTTCTCAGTTTTACTTTCAGAGGTCATGTTGACGAAATAAAACCTAAAAATATTCTCTGACTGACAGTTCTCTAAAGAAAAGACTAAGGAGTTTATCATGCAAATGTTTTGTCATGTTTACATTTTACATAGCTTTGTGAGTTTTCCCATCATCCCTTTAGCTTTAAGGAGGATCAAAATGCAAACTCAAAGCTTCAGAACAGCCGTCTACAAACCAGTGGGTGACATCAGAGGGGCTACAACCATTACTTTTAAATTGTCTGTAGCAGGGGTCAGCAAACTGTACAACCCAAAGAGCTGCTTTTGACCCAAAATGAGAGGAACAAAGTGTCTGGAGCTACAAAACAAATATTTACCTGCACTACATTTTGTAAAGCACAAAAAACGACTGGTATGTGTAGGCATTAACTACTGACAACTCCACACTGAGCTTGGTAAAAATGGCACAAGCCCCTAATGCAGTGTGTATAACATGCATTTTGGTTGATGAAATGTAAAAACAAATGTTTTTATACTGTGTATAAGCTGCACATTTTTACAGATGGACTATGCATACAGCAGTGATGACAGTAGTGATAGTTTTGTGACAAAACCACATCTGGTTCAGGAATGTTGTGTTGCAGATTTAACCAAAATGTCTTCATATAAAAACTCACAATATTAGTAGAAAGTGCAAGGGATACCTCAACCTCTCAACATTTACATTCTTTTACAATTCACAAATTCTCTCAAATGGTCCAATAACAGCTCCTGTAAATGAAATGGGAGGTTGAACTCTTTAGGTTTGCTTCTTTTAATGAGGGAGTTTGAGGAAACTGATGAACTGACTGGACTGCACTGGTGGAAGCTGAGCAAGTTATTAGCACTTGGTAACAAAAAAAGAGGGAAGAGAAAACAAAAAATCACTTCTCTTTTCCAATACCCAGAGTATCAGAAGTAGTCAACACACACAAGGAATTTGGCTCTGGTTTTTCTTAGCTCACAATATACAATTTCAATATAAACCCAAACACACTTAAACATATACCTAATATAAACATTCAACTAGACACAAGGACAACAATGGGTTGAGAATCGTTAAGATAAATATGGGTGGATGTGTACAGAGAACTAGTCTATTAAAAATATATGTATATGTATATGTTGTTTACAGTGGATTTATATTATAATATGTACAGAGTGCAAATTTGACTTTTATACAGAAAGTAGATGTGTACAGAGATCCGGTTTATTACAAATATATATGTATCATGCAAGTCTTATTATATTTTAGTATGCAAAAAATATTTATTGCCCAAATTCAATGTATATCAATTACAGTGTTCCAAAAACTACTAGTATGCACTACTACATCCGCTCATATTGTGCAGTATTCAAGCCAAGATACTTTTGTGTCTCCTCCTACCCACAATCCTCTGCATATGACATGAAGCCATCTCAGTCCAGTTGGTGGTGGTAATAGGGTTAAAGTCCAAGCTTCCATGTTATGGTGAAGTCCTATGTCTCAGTTGTATGGATACTGCAGGCATGAAACAATTCCAAAAGAAATCCCTGTATTTAATCCTGTTCAACAAAACTCTGGTGGAAATGACTTCCCAAAATGCTTCTTGTTAAGTTTTGTCTTCTTAGCTGTTTATTTTAAGGAGGAAAACTAAAGGCACACATTTGTCATTGTTAATGAATGTTGATTTCTTTTCACTGAGCTGATTGGAGGGTTGTTTGTCCACTAATAGAACTCTTATGGCTCTGAAGTGGTTGATCAGCATTGGAAAAAGTGCTGCATTAACTCTGTGTCTGGTAATAATGCATTTGCAACAAGAAGATGGTTGATTTACACATTTTTACACATGTTTAAATGAAGTGATTTTGCCGCCTTTTCTTTTATTGTGCTGTGGAAGTTTGGGCTAGTTATGACATGGATCAATGAAAGATCAATTAACCTTTTATTTCACACAGTTTGTTTTCACTTGTGTGCTAAACCTTCACAACAGCACCATCATACTGGGCACATAAGGAAATGAATAAATGTAGATGTGCTTCATCGGACTGAAATCATAGAGTGAAAGACTATACCTGCTTCTAGTTACCTCAGATTTATCACCTGACCCTTTAAAGAAGAACATGTCAAGGAAAAAGAAGGTGCAACATCTGACAAATGGATCACTTATTTACTTTGATCCAACAAGGAGACAGCTGAAGTTAAGAATGGGAAGATTCCATGACATGTGACACACTGTAACACACCACCATCTAGTGGAGAACATGAGGAACTGCAGAGAACATAGTATTAAGTCTTATTGAATATGTTCTGTATAGTTACGTAAGTATAATTTGAGGCTTGTTCCATTATTTTTTTCTCCTCTGGATGTTTTTGGTGGGAATTCTCCTGGCTCAAACTGAAATTCAAAGGCCAGATATTCCTGTATATATTTCTGGTATTAGGGTATACACTTAACGTTATGATCTACATATTTAACCCATAAAGACACAAACATCCACTGGTGACCAATAGTATCTGCTGATGTTACTGTTTAATACCACTAATTCTATCAATACATGTAAATAATTGGTGTAAAATGCAGTTTGTCATCTTTTCATGGTCATCAGATATGACCCATTTGGACGTTCAGAGGTCTGTAGTTACCGTGGAAACACAATCATCTTCTAAAGCATTGATTCACCAGTAAAACCCATGGAGTTTGATCAATGAAAGTGGGTGGAGACACTTGTTTTATTTTCAGTTAATGATATCTTTGCGGGAAGTCATTTTTTTCTTTAGTTTCTGATATAATAACCCTAACCTTAATCTGAGCTTTTTATGAAAATCTACACGATCAGTAAATTTAATATAGGACAATACCTGATTTTCACTGTAAAAACACAAAATACAGAGGATAATATTACAATAAATGATGATAACTCACTTAAGAAAGGTTAAATATAGAGGAAAAATTCATTTAGGAACTGACACAAAAGTAGCACTGAGTCTTTATGGGTTAAAAGGACTTTAGAGCATAAATATTAAAGAAATCAGTGGGTGATTTACAATACTGTGCAAAAGATTTAGGTCACAAGTAGATTTGTTGTTTTATTAAAATTACAATGATATATCAGTAAGTATGTACTCATTTCACTCTCTGTAAGAGGAACTGAAATATAGGACTGCATTAAAAACAAGAAAATCAGAAAAAAACAGACTGAAGTATCTAGTATTTAATGTGAGTATGCTTTATACTTAACATGTCTTGAACTCTACCGCACAGACATTTTGAGATGTACTGAGCTAATCTTCCAGTGTTTTACTGTAGGTTTTCTGTTCAGGGTTTCTTATTGTTTGGGCCCCTTTTTATCATGGGAACAGAAATCACACAAAAACTGTTTCCTGTAGAAACTGTAGAGTTTTTAATGTTACACACAATATTTCCTGCTTTTTTTTTATTTATTTATTTATTTTTAATAGAGACTGAAATAGGTATTCTGCTAATTACAAACTGTGTGATTTGCAGACGAACATGTCTTTCCACAGGAGTTTGCGATGCTAAATGCTTAATAACCTGCTCTGTGGTCCTGGTGTTTCTGTGCAGTGTGTTCGGCCACATCAGCTACAGGTCAGACTGGGAACTGGTCAAAGTGGACTTCAGACAGTCCTTCCCTCGTCAGTGCACAGAGTCCGACTACGAGTCCTGGCAGCTCACCAATCTGCAGGTAACACACACAAACACACACAAGTACACACACATAAATGGCTGCTTATCCCTGAAAACTGAATTATTACTTTTTATTATGGTCGTTCCAGGGTGAGAAGTGCATTATGGGTCAAGAGCGCACTTTCAGGAAGAGAAAGGACACGGCGTTCTGTATTAAAGGGAAGAGCTACACCTCAGCTCTCACCAACAAACCCTGTCAATGCACAGAGAGGGACTTCAACTGGTGAGCACTGACACCACATACTCCTCCACCCTCATCACATTAACTAGTTCCATGCTCATCAATACACTGAGAAAAATAGTGCCATATGCAATATTTCCTTGGCCCAGCTTTATGTTTGATTACAGGACACGTTCACTGTCCATCCTTTATTTCATGCAGTGTTTCTGCAGTGTCACAACATTTTTACAGGAGGCAAGGGGTATGGTTTTTGGTTCAGTTTGTCTGTTTCTTTGTTTCTTTATTTGCTATCACTCTGCCTGTGACCCAGAGTAGATAAGGTTGCATTTTGGGAGAAGTTGGTCAATGTTCAAATTTTTTATGATTTTTTAAAAATTATTTTTCTTCTCCCATTTTCTTAGAATTGGCGCAATTTTACATGTCTGTAAAAACATCAATTTTGTTTCAGTTTACTTCAAACTTGTCACATATATAGAGCCAACTGATATGCTGACATCAGCACATGCATAGACATGATGACATCAATTGGATCCATGCCAAAATAAGCTACAATACGTGCGAGGGGCAGGGTTTGTTTTGCCTGGGACCACTTGTTTATGTTTATAGTTACATTTAATTTTTCATCAAGATCTTGTATTGATGATGACCTCAACAATAGGGTTAACCCTTTAACAACTGCAGTGTCTCTGGCACTGCATTTTACACTTAACAACATTAAAATTACTGTAATTCCTGAGCCATATCCACAAAATTCAAATGGCATCAGAAGGCTGAGATCCTGAGCTTTTCGACACTATATAACACTTTACAGCAGCAATGTGGGACTCTATTACAAGTAGAAAGGAGTTTCCACACAGGCTAAAAAACACCTGGGAAAAAAAATGCCAGAAAACAGTGGTTAGCTGTGAACACTGTGTGTCTGCCAAGCTCTGCTCTGATAACACACACAATACGACATTAACCAGCTGATAGCATAGTGGCTAACTTAGCATGTTAGCATTAGCACGGACGCTAAACTCATTAAAAACTCAACATTAGCAAACTCAAATTTAACTGAATCCTTATAGGATAACTAGGATCTTACAAACGCCAAGTGGCAGAAGTTTTGCTTCCTTTAACTCATGAATAATAACTTTACTGAACTTTTATTGGCAGAGCTCAGCTCTACAGCAACTCTCCTCTTAATTAGTACATGACCTCAGCTGACAAACTTAACCAAACACCACCAGGTTCAGCAAAACAACTAAAATAAAACCCACCAATAACATTTATACTAACATTACCTTATCATAACAACTCCATAATTTGTGGTTATGGTGGTTAAATCTCAACAGCTGGCCAAGTCACGCTAGCAAACTATAGGGCTACAGCTGACAATCAAACGTAACAGTTGTTTAAGATATAAATCTGTACAAACCCTAACCCTGACCAAAGACAACTGAGTTTGCTACATGAATGTCTGCAAATACAGGAAATGCACTCGATAATTTGAAAGATGACGATATCTTATTAACTTAGCGCTGGAGTTGTTAGGTCAGCTGCAATGGAAATGAATGCGTTCCGACGACGTTAAACTCAATGTTTGGAACTATCGGCCCCTCCATGACCCGGAAAAAGGTGCATATTTCTTTGACAACGGGAGTCTATGGAAGTGTCACTACTGTGATATATATTGAGGACTCTGGATGGGATAGTTATTAGAATCACCTGTGTTAAGTGAACAGGTAGAACCAATACATGGCAGGAGTTTGACTTTATGGAGCTGGGATTCTCCACCACTGATGCTTTGTGGCGTGAATAAAAATGCTGAGCTGGCCCAGCTTCTGTTTCTGGATGAGGATGATGAGGTAAACATTGGAGTGGCTTCAGAAGGGTTCATGGTTGGGGCACAGATGTCAGGAGCTTCATTTTCACAGAGTTTAATGTGTATGACATGTACAGAGACCATACTCATACTATAAGGATGTTCATAGTTCACTATTCAGCAGTTTTAGTCACTATTTGTAATACTGCTGTCCTGTGTGTGGATGTGCAGTGACTATGGGTTCGAGCGGTCACACACAGAAGGGGATCGCTGCTTTGCTGATTTCTGGTATGACCCGGATTCACCTCCTGAGGACTGCCATCTAGGACAGAGCTACGAGTCCAGCACTGGGTACTTTCACGTCCACACCCTGCTCAACACAACAGTCTTTTCATGTCCAAACCAAATGACAAACTGTTCCTTTAACCCTCAAAGACCTTAACAGCTTCCGGTGACCAAAAGCATCTACTGATCTAAAATGTTTAATAACTTTTATCCCACTAATCCCATCTGTACAATCAAACAATTCTGGTAAAATGGAGTTTCTCAGCTTTTTAGTGATATCAGATATGATCCATTTGGACGTTCAGAGGCTCCGTAGTGAAAATGGAAAAAATATTATCTTCTGTAACATTGATTCACCAGTAAAACCCATGTATACTCTTGTTTTTATGTTCAGTTAGTGATATATTTTGCTGAAAGAATAGTGTTTTCCTGTTTTGATATGGTAACCTTTAAATTTACTGAGTTTTTATGAACATCTACATCATCAATAAATTAAATAAAGGAAAATAAAGACTGAATAAAAAAAATGTTGTGTAAGTAAAGAAATTCAGACTATAAGGCTTTTTAAAACACTTATTAAAGGTTAAATGAAGAGAAACATACATTTTGATGTTTTCCACAAAAATTGTTTAAGGTTTTTAAGGATTAAAGACTCAGCATATTACAGCTTTGGATTTTTGGGGTGTATGTTTTTGTTATGCATTTCCATTTTTCTGCTCCTTCATGTGTGATTCATGGCTGGTTCTTACTAAAAATGAACCATGCTAAATAAAAGTTAAATCCACAGTTGTATAAAATCACCACATTTGTAGATAGAAAATTAAAGTTGAAACAGAATGATTTCATTTTCACTTCAAAATCCACAAACAAGGAGAAATGTTCATTTTTGGAATTTAGAAACAGCAGATACAATATTTATAAAGGAACTGATTTTCCATCTTACATCTTAAATGTCTCTCCATGACAGGAAGCAACTTTTTTACATTTGTTTTATTCTCATTATTAGTCATGTTCTTATTAACTTAAAGGCTATCAATAGGTTTTATGTCCCCATTTAACCTTTCCTAAATGATTTATAAGCATTGATTATAGTATTATCTTTTGCATTTTGCATTTATCAGCGAAAATCTGATATTTTCCTGTTTTCAGTTTACTCATTTATAAATATCATAGATAAAATCATAGTAGATCATGCCCATAAAAGCTCAAAGTAAATTTAAAGGTTATGTCAAAACAGAGAAAACTGAAGAAAAAGACTTATTGAGCAAAATGTATCATTAACAGAACATGTGTTTAACACAGAGTCTCTGAGTGTGAAATGGGTCGAATCTGATGTCACTGAAAAGCTGCATTTCACCTGAATTATTTACATGTTTTGATAGGATTAGTGGTTCAAAACTTGTTAAAGATCTTAGATCAGTAGATGCTTTTGGTTGCTGGTGGATGTTTAGATCTTTGAGGGTTAATGGAAATCATGATGAATCATCTAGTGCTAATAAATACTGTTGTTTGGAATCACAAAATAAAAATAAATAAATAAATAAATAAAACCTCTGCTGTGTTTCAGATACAGGAAAGTGATATCTAACGTATGCGAAGGGGGGATAAACAAGCAGCAGAGTGCCAAACAGCACACCTGCCCCATTCTGCCTCCAAAAGGACTACAGGTGGGCATAAAGGGGCAGATGCTGGCGGTGGCACCTGGTGATGACATCACATTCATCGTACAGCAGGAACAGGTGGGATACCAGTTTTTTCCTCACCTACATTCCCCTTCCTTCAGGTGTTTTCCACCCTCTGCTAATCCTCCGTCCTCCCCATCAGGGTGACACCAGCAGCACCAAGTACCAGGTGGACCTCGGTGACGGGGTCCGAGCCATTTACCAGAACCTGACGGTGACGGACGAACCCATCCAGCATCGCTACGAAAAGCCGGGGGTGTATAAAGTCACAGTGAAGGCTGAGAACATTGCAGGACACGACGAGGCCACCATGTTCATCCAGGTCACAGGTCAGAACCCACAGTGGAGGTTTTCATGGGGTTAATTAGCCTGTTCTTATCCAAGGACTGTGATTATATATTATTATATACATTTATTGGTAAATTTGTATGTTCTCCCTGTGTCTGAGTGGCTTCCTCCCACCTTCCTAAGACATACACTTCATAGATAAAATAACCTGTAGGTATGAATGTGAGAGTGAATGGTTGTCTGTCTGTACAATGTCTGTAACACATCATTATGGGCCAGGGTCGACTCTGGAACCCTCTGAAGGATTAAACGGTTCAGAAAATGAATGGATGGATTTTACTGAGATCTTTAAGAAACATAGAAGTTGATGAAGTGTACACAAAGCTGCAGGTGAGACAGTAGACACACTTACTATATGGTGAATGTTTGGTTAATCCACCCATAATTGTGTTACACTAGCGTCTTTATGTTATGAGAAAATGCATATTCAGCAAAGAACAACTTCAGTCAGACCTGGTTAGGTTAAGTTAGGTTTACCTGCTTCATAATCCCTGTATTTTACACATACGCACACACACACACACACACACACAGAACCTATTGTTAGCATTAGCATTAGCTCATAGCAGACTTGAGCAGTGAGCTGCTACTGAAGGTATTTATCGACCAACTTTTCAGACATAAAACCATCTTTTGCACTTGAGTAATTCTTACAAACATTCTGAAATTAACAAATAATATTTTAACTAGGACATTGACCCGTAGGGAACCATGGGTTCGAGATCCTCTGATCCTGTTCATTCCTTTACCTTGTTTATAGAGTCCACTTCCCTTTTATAATATAGGATATCTTCGTAAATGGAGCATAAACAAACTATGTTGTTTTCATTTCCCCTTTGCTGTTTTCCTCTCCATTCTTTTCCAAATAGTCTACGTCACATATTCTGAAGCCACACGTTCCCTCAGCCAATGTTTAAGTCATTACTTTTCCTTAATTCTCTGTTGTACTCTGGCTTTTACTTTGATTCCAGTTTTTACTTGGCTTGTGTTTTAATTAAATTATGTGCAGTTTTGTCTAATTAACCCCATTCTTTATGTTACCCTCCAGCTCCTCTGCAGGAAGTTCACTTAGAGGTGGTTCCCATCGCTGGGACAAACCATGAAGTCAACCTGACTGCCATGGTTCTTCCCACTGAAGCCAACCTGACTGTCTACTATTGGTGGATAGGAGACAGTCTACAGGTAAACAATCAGACAAACAGATGGAATCATCAGCTCCTTGACAAAATCTGTTACTAAATTTATTCACTTTAAGAAATTCATTGTCTCCTCAGGAGCAAAACTATATCTACATTTTTATTTCATATTTGTCATTATGTGTCTTTTACATAATTTTGATTCTGTTTTTCTTTTGCTACATTGTCTTGTTATGTCTTTTGGTCTTCTTCCATCTTTTACATTATTTTTTAAAGTCTGATAGGCAGTAATGGACTTTTACAACTAATTCTTCTTCTCTTTAATCCTTATCACTTTGCTTGGGTCAACATTTATAAAGTGTTCAGATAACACTTTCCTGTTTTAATTAGAAAACTTAATTCACATGTCATAATATGTGAAACATTTGAATTTCATTTAATTTTTTTTTTGCTTTCTTTTATTCTCTTGAGCTGTTAGGCATAAATAAAATTAATGTGGGTCTGTGTTTTGGGTTCTGGCCCTCAATCTGGGAAACATAGCCACAGACATGAAAGACTTTTTTTCTCCCAGAACAAATTTACAGCCGACTTACTGCCCACCTGATGTGACTTTGTCTTGCAGCCCACACTGACTTTGCAGAACAGCCTTCTGATACGCTTCCCAGAGACTGGAGAGGTGTCGGTCACAGTCCAAGCCTCCAACGGCCGATCCATGGTGCAGGACACCAGGACTGTCCAAGTCTATGGTAACACACATATGAAACAACCTATTAGCTTCACTACTTCAAACACATTTCACTTTATAAAACAAAAACACAGTGAAAATCAGATTCAGATCCAGAAATCAGATCTTTTTTTCTGTAATTTGGGGTTCTTTTTTACACACAAAGTATGTTTTAGGGTGCAAAAACTGAGATTTTATTAGTTTGAGTGACGATTTTTGAAAACTTTAGTTTGTGTGCATCTGTGTGGGCAGGAAAAACTAAGAGATGAGGGAAGTACAATGAACATGCACTTAAAACATCAGATATCACTGATATAGTTGTAGAAGGAAGTGTTTTACCTGCAGTAGACAGACATCAGCACTGACACATTTATGAGACGTGTATTGATAATGGGTTTTTGAAAAAATTAAAAAATCTAAAAAATCAATGAACCATCACTTTTAAAGTTACCTTAAGTTTATAACTTTTTCATTGTGCTCAGCTTCATGACAGACTAAAGCCTCTGTATCTGCCATGTCCAATATTATTTGATGCTGATTTGCAGTAGTTTCTGCATTTCAGTGTGTATCATGTTGACAATAATACCCATTTAGAAAAATATCCGTATTAGTATGGATATGTATGTGTGAGTTATTGTTGTTAAAATTGATTAAAAAAAAAGACAAAATCTAAAACTAGCTGAGCAAATAAATCCAGTGAAACATGACTAAATGGAAATGGAAGGCAAAAGCAGCTTTGTTTTGATCTGCCTTATATGTTAATGGATGAGGGTGAACAGGGGTAGAATGACATTGTGGAACCTTGAATCAGCATGGTTTTGTAAATCATATTTAATGTATTCTTTCATTGTACCCATTTCAGCCTCTATAGACCAAGGAATGTTACATAATACCTGAAAAACTAAATCAAAACGGTCTAATACTCAGTCCCTCAAAATAACCTAAAAAAGTACTTGGAACTACAAAACTAAACTAAAACTGACATGTAGAAAGAAATGAAAAAGTGAATAAAAATAAACACTGTAGGAAATGTAATTATGGCAACAGTAACATGAGTATCTGTTGTCATCACCAGTGGAAAACATAAAAAATACAAAAACAAAAAAACAACACCTAGAAGTACAAATTTTTGATGGTTGATTTAATATTTAGCTCGGAATTGGTTACAGATGATTCTTTAGAGATGTCCATTGATCCAGATTTATTGTATTTACTCATGCGGTGTCTACTACTTTGACTTCCGAGGTTAATATTGAAAACTAACGAAATGACAAAAACTAGAATTGAAAAAACATTTTTGTTAAATGAAATAAATAAAAACTACAATTAAAAGAAAAAAAAAACAATATCTAACTGACCCTGTTGTGTGCTTGCAAAACTAAATAAAATGTTAAAAAAAATTATGGATACAATTCCCTTTGTTTTCATCTTTGTCAGTGTGGGATTGATATGAAATCGATTTATTTCGCTCAAGCAGTTTTAGCTGGCAGCATCATACGACACTTCACGGTCCGTCACTTCTCATCACTTGTGGTTTAGAGTCAGCTTCTCATCCCCACTCTACCTGGAAACATGGAGACTAAAGTTAGGAGAAAGCAGCAGAGCCCTGTATGGGATTTATTTGAAGACGACAGTGAGGAAGATAAAAGATATAAAAAAACTAATACTAAAACTAAGCATTTAGAAAAAAAAAACACAAACAAATAAAAACTAGCAAACCTGCTCTAAAAGCTATTAAAACTAACTGAATTAGAGAAAAAAAAGCTAAATAAAACTAAACTATAATGAAAAATCCAAAACTATTATAACCTTGCACTAATCTAGGTTCTGATAGATTAAAAACATATTTCCAACAGTGTGGCAATGTAACAAGTGGTGTTTTATATTCATGACTGTTTTTCTTTTTGTTTGACCTTTAATGTGATTTTTTTCTAACCTGTCCCCCCAGATAACTTCCAGGTCATCCCTCTGAGCTTCAGCCGAAACCTGGACCGCTTCAACCCAAACATCCCAGAGTGGAGAGAGGACATCGGCCATGTGGTCACCAAAATACTGGCCAAGGTACAATGATGGTTTAGTCTGTGCAGCTGCAGACATCACAATAGTAACAGACTTACTGACTTCTGCTGTTCTGCCTTTAGATCACAGGTGTTCCTCAGGAGTCGCTGGTTACCGTGGTGAAGCCAGGTCTTCCCACCACGGCCGACCTGTACGTCCTCCCACTGGACAGTAAACCAGCCAAGAGGAGCATCTTCGTAGATAAGGTACAGCACAGACGGATGGATTTATGTTCATTAATGCAAGACAAAACAACATGATGATCTGTTTTCACTGCACTGCTCAGCCACAGATACTCACACGATGAAGTGTGTTTAGTATTTATAGTAAAACACTGATTTATAATGTTCAATATGAAGACAACATAATAGTGTTTCATATTATACAGCATTTTTACACCTAACATAATGTAAAATAGTTGTCCACTTAACACTCGTAGTATAGTCGGTGTAGATAGATAGATAGATAGATAGATAGATAGATAGATAGATAGATAGATAGATAGATAGATAGATAGATAGATAGATAGATAGCGCAGGAATCATTTGTTCTATTTATAAACACATTTATATACCGTAATCACCTCTAACCAGCGATTACATACTAAATACAAGAATAAATCAGTGTCACAATTATTTCATCAGAGGACGTACAAATATTTTATATCAACTGTATGTACAACAGTACTTGTACATACACTAATGATAGATCAAATATATTATAAAAGCCAGAAAAGCTACTGTATGTTGTACTGGAGGAAAAACATCTAACCTTGACTAAATCAGGCATGATGATTAGAAATCTGGAATGAGAGTTTCTCTAGTACATCAGGATGTGGTATTGTTTTATTGTTATGTGAATATATTATTCACAGTCTGAAGATAACGTGCTAAATTTGTCAAAAGTACTTACAGATATGAACATAAACCCATTTAAGACTAAACCTCAGTTTTAATCATCATCATGTTTGGGTTGAAGCCTTTTGGTACCTGGTTCCTTTTCAGAAATATCTGATCACAATGTTGGTGATCACAATGTTAATTTCCCAGTTTGGGATAAAAAAAGTACATCTATCTACCTATCTGTCTGTCTGTCTGTCTGTCTGTCTATCTATCTATCTATCTATCTATCTATCTATCTATCTATCTATCTATCTATCTATCTATCTATCTATCTATCTATCTATCTATCTATCTATCTATCTATCTATCTATCTATCTATCTATCTATCTATCCATCCATCCATCGTATGCTATCTTATCTTATCTTATCTTACCACTATATTCCATGTAATAGTGACTTTATGCATGTGTTTCTCGTCTTCAGCGAATCCCTGCCATATTACAAGCCTTCAACGACAACAACGTGAGCTTTGTGGTCCGAGGGGGTCTGCAGGTTCTGGTGATGCTGGCCGACCCAAATACAGGTAGAGTGTCTCCAAACTGTGTGTTCCTTCCTGTACACTCTGCTTTGTATACACAGTTTTTGTGTTTCTTTTAAATGATAACTGCATGTATATTATTGGTTTATTTCCAAGGGCTAGGTCTAATTGCTAATGACACTGCAGCAGCCGACACACAGACTGGTGCGTTCATGAATCCACACCTGCAGCTTTCTGTCACTAACTATCCAAACCTCACCTGGTCTGACTTTGACTGTACTGTGCTGTGCTTTTTTACCTGATTCCTCTTCTCTGAAATGGAAATGATTTCTGTCAGGTCTTTTCTTCTTCTTGGGATGTTTCCAGACTTTTACCTTGTCCTTTGTGCATTTGTTTGTGCAGTTTTGAGATATTTTTTTTTTGTCTCTCCATTAGTCTAATGAGTTTTCTTATCAAAGTTGTGCTCTAACTGCTAACATGATGTATTCTGTATGTGTGTATGTGTGTTGTTAATGCAGGGTACCACGGAGCTGCAGGGAGTCCAGGGGTTTGGGCTTTAGCGGTCATTTTCCTGATCAGCATCATCGCCACTGGCTCCTTCATTCTTTACAAATTTAAAAGGTAAGTGTGTCAAATCAGAAACTCACATGTACACATCAGCATGCTAACCTGTCCCACAATAGAACAGCATAGAACAGAATAGAATAGAATAGAATAGAATAGAATAGAATAGAATAGAATAGAATAGAATAGAATAGAATCTTTTTTTTTGTCACATGACATTGACAAAGACAATGACAGTGAAGTTGGAGCTGCGACAGACCCCAATTGTGCAAAAAAAAAAAAAAAAATAGGTGTAAATAAAAATAAATAAAAATTGACATCTCAAATATAGATAAAAGTAAAAATAACAATTGAGAGAAAAATAGAATACAATATACAAGAAAACCATATGCATGACCCAGTCAAAGCTAAAACCAATGATGACCTAAACATGCTGATCAAAGTCAAAGTCAGCTTTACTGTCAGTTTTTACCATATGTACATCGCATACAGAAAACTGAAATTACAAGACTCTAAGGCCCCACACTGCAAAATGAACATAAATATAAAAGAATACCGAAAAATCCAATTCAGCTTTATTTATAAAGCACTTTAAAACAACCACAGTGGACCAAAGTGCTGTACAGAAGACTGAAAGCACAATAAAAATTAATAACAGCATTAAAAAGCATTCAGATCAAATAAAAATAAATAAATACAAGTTAAAATATAGAAACAAAAACAAAAGATCAACATTGCATGAATGTTAAAAGGCCAAGGAGAACAAGTGGGTTTTAAGAAGAGATTTAAAAACAGGCAAGGAGGAGCTAAAAAATAGAAAAATATAATATAATATTATATATATTACATACATATATAATACAGTATAATAGAAAAATAGAAAAAAAGAATAGAATATAAACTATAAACGATGCTGTTATTCCAGTTCTGTTTATGAAGTTGTTTATCTGTTAATAGTTCACTTCAATTCAGTTTTATTTATAGAGCCCTATATCACAACAGTGTTGCTTCAGAGGGCTTTATAGAATTAGTTGTATATCTAAATAAACAACAGTCAAATAAACAGTGGATAAAGGAAATGGATTAATGTCCCGGGCATCCCACAACCTTAGAGCAAGGAAAAACTCCAAAATCCACCGGGAAAAGAGAAACCTCGGGGAGAACCACAGTGAAGGAGAGATCCTCTCCCATGGACAGACAGGCTGTAGGTGATAGTGATGAGGATGTAGGCATCTAGTTGCAAATGGCAAGTACTGGCCTCTAAAATATGATGGAAAATGATGGTTTTAGAAGATGTATTTTGAGAAAAAGTAAAGGAAAATACAAACAAAAAGTAGATTCTAAATCAAGTAACAATTTATGGATCAGCTGATGAACATTGGAAATGGAATTGTCAGTAATGTACGTTTCAGAAGAATCCACTCCATCAGTGTAAAGATGTTTCATACTCATCAGAATCACAAATGAAGCTGCAGGAGATGAAATCAAGGGGGAACAAAAATAGATACTGAAGTAACAGATACTTAACCTCTGCACCACATTCCTTTTAATCAAACTCAAAAGACTAAACACGAACTCAGTTGAAATTTCCTGTTACAGTGTTGGTAGTCTCTATTTCCTGATAAACCTCATGCAGAAAAGGTCATTTTGGCCCAGTGATGCCAAAAAGTATGAAGCTCAGCAGCTTTAAGAGTAACAGATGCCTGAGCATTAGAGGACACAGAAATATTCATGCATCAGTGAAACAGAACAAGGAAAAAAAAAATTAAAAAGACTACATTTTTGCCCAGTGTTGTATTATACATGTACAGATAAAATGTGTTCCCACAATGATTTGCAGGCACTGTTTTGCATTTTAGAAATGAGATATTATTTTCCTGCACCATTTAATAAACATGAGGAAGTCCTGATATTTCATTACATTTAATGGAAACATTGCCCATTTACATAAAAGGTCAGGAAAATGATAATGTCATTCAGTAGTTACTAAATTTGACTCATATCTGGTGAACAGACTGAATGTGGTTACTAGTCTGACTAATAGTCAGATCTGATCTATTTACAATCTGTTTTACCAAACCGTTTAACAGCCACTAGTGACTGAAAGCATCTGCTGATCATAAATGTGTAATAACTGTTGACCCACTCATCCTAAATATACTGAGAATTCAGGAAAAATGAAGGTTCTCAGCTTTTCACCGTCATCAGATGTGATCCAGTGGGACGTTCAGAGACTCCATACTGAACAATGACTCACAAATAAAACCTGTGTAGTTTAACAAATAACAAAGGCTTGTTTTTTGTGGAGTAAATGATATATTTTGACTGAAAAAGTCACTTTCTCGTTAATTTTTTCTGTTTCGATGTAATAATCTTTGAATTTACTCAAGGGCAGTAAATTAAATATCCTGCTGAGACCCAGGAAAGGAAAAGTTTACTCTTTTTTTACATTAAATAATTGTCTCGATTGGAAACAACATGACGCAACCATTTTTTCAGATTTATTTTTAATTTTTTATGAAATGTCTTTTGCAGTGGACAGCATCTTTTTCTTTTTTTTTTTGTTGTTTATAAATAAAGCTGTAAAACTCGTGTCCCCTACAGAGGACACAAATGCATTGCTGGGTCTCAGGAGGACATAAGAAAATACTTGCTTTGGAATGAATCTGTAATGAAAGAATAGAACATAATATCACCTGACAGTAGGAACATGCATGGATTCTTCAGTGTGTGTGTGTGTGTGTGTGTGTGTGTGTGTGTGTGTGTGTGTGTGTGTGTGTGTGTTGGGGGTGTAACGGTGCACTCGTTTGTACTAAACCATTTCAGTTCAGGGCTTTGGATACAGTACGAAGGTGTACTGAACAAATACATGTAGCCTATGTGAAGAACGCAAACAGTCGGGGGGCAGGGTGGAGACAAGCAGAACCCATGTGCAGGCTTTCCTCTATATACATTCAGCAGTGGTGAATTCTTAGCACTGCAACAAAAAGCCCTAAAACTTGAAAACTTGACAATAGAGACTAAAACAGAGACACAGAAGCCGGGTTGGATATTTGGTTTTCAGTTTGTTGCTGCTTTGTGGCACAAATGAGTCCACGGGTTCCTTTATAGCAAAAAGGTTTTTATTTTTTAAATCAAGTTTGCAAAATCAAGTGAAGCTGCTCCTCTTCTCCTTCACCGTGCCTCTGCTGTGGCGTTACTGTGACGTCACATTCACAGCACCTCAGGGAATACTGTGAGGCGTTCACAAACACTCAGTAAATTACAGTGTTTGCCATAAACGAACACTGAACGTTCAAAAGTACAAAAACGCATAACATGTGGGGTGCCTGTTGATGCACAAATGACTGAACATTATTTTTGTAGAAATGTCCTAGTTACAGAGTGCACCCCCCATACCCCCCCTTCACTGGTCTCCTGTATTGTACCAAAAACGTACTGAAAAGAAATTTTTCTGTACCGTTACACCCCTAGTGTGTGTGTGTGTGTGCGTGTGTGTGTGTGTGTGGTACTTGGTGTAACTGCATGCTTTCTTCTCACCACCAGCAGCTCCTCCTCATGTCCCGAACACAAAGTCACTAAAATGTCACTCAAATGAAAACCAGTGTCAAACTACAGCCCCATCTTACAAAAACTACAAATCCCACAGTCCTTGGCTTAGGACTGAGGATGCCTATCCCCCACTGTTTTTCAGGAAGCTTCCAGGCAACCGCAACGTGTACGCCCAGATGCACAACGAGAAGGAGCAGGAGATGACCAGCCCGGTCAACCACAGCGAAGACACGCAGCACATCATCCAGGGTGAGGAGTTCATCGACGACGACCTGGACTCGCAGACTCTAGGTAACGCAGGAGGTAGCCCCGCCTTCCGTTCCCTTATAAGGACTACCACTAACCACTGCTACTAAAACTCAAGCCACTAACACCAGCAGCTAACACACACCAAGGTACTGGAGGACTCCCCCTTTTCTTAATCACTGGTTTAATGAAAGTCCCACAACTTTGAATTCATGTCCAGATCCTTGTTTTTGTTTTGGTCTCACATCAGTTCACAGTCATCTGAATCCAAATCACAGTCATATCATAGTTTTGCATCATGTCATGTTATTGTGCTACAATAGTCCAAACAGTATGATGTCACAAAGAGAGCATGTCATGTGATGAGTAAAAGAAACTCAGGCTACGTTCAGACTGCAGGCAAATGCGATGTGTTTGCCCATATGTGACCTGTATCCGACCTGTTAAAGACAATTTGAACAGCACAAATCCGACCCAGGCCACTTTCATATGTGGTCCTAAATCCAATATGTATCTGGTATTTTGCAGTGCGACTTCAGCCTGAACAGCTAAGTCAAATTTATCGGACCTTAATGTCGTTGAAATGCGACAAACGTCCCAATTCTGCGTCCTAGGAGTGTCACTTCCGCAAACACAGTGCGTGCCTGCGTGGTCACGTATTATGTCAGGACTTCTTTTGCACATGCGGGTCATTTCAGGGTCGCATTCAGTTCATACTCAAAACTGATAGAAGTCGCATTTAATGTGTAAAATGAACGAGCACACAAAAAAATCTGATTTTACTAAAAAATCCTGTTGTCGAACATAGCCTAAGTCTTCATATTAGAATATTCTGACTTTAGTAGATGGATAAAATAAATAAAATCAGTGTCATTAATGATATTGTAAAAAATGATATGATATGATATGATATGATATGATATGATATGATATGATATGATATGATATGAAATTGTTTACAATAGTGATGAAATTTAAAGGGGTTATATGTAGTGTTTCTATTTTCAAATACTAAAATAAATGACAGAATTATTATGTTACAGTGTTTAGAATAAATACCTGTGAGGTTCTGTTAAAAATACAAATGTGGTTGTAGAGATATGAACTGAATATATTCATACTGTAGTCTGACTGATTTATGTGACCACTAGAGGGAGTCGTGAGTCTCTCTGTTGGTCTGCCATGGAGAAAACTAACACCTTTGACCAAAGTGTCAGAAAGTGACCAGATGGGATGAGAACCATTAAGAAACAACTTTTAGAGTCTAAGACAGTGATAAAAACTAGAAATACTGTTGTTTTCACCACTGGACGCAGATATAAATGAACAGAATGGAGTTTGATGATGGTATTACAGTGTTTCTTCTAAATGGGTGAGTTTATGAAGGTATAAAGGTATTATGGGATGTTATCATCTTTGCTAAGTTCGTTTGCTAATCCTCGGTTCAGGCTAAACTGACAGTTCTGACTTTATTTGTTCAATTCCAAACAGATCTTTAGTTCAGCTACTGACAACACAAACTACAGAAAACAGGTGATTAGTGGTTCTACTGTGGCTGTTTTCTGTCTAAAATCGGAGCTAAGCTAACAGAGGTTTAATGTAAAGTATCAGCTGATGCAGCAAGTGAACATTAGAAGACACACTGTTATTTTGAACGACTAAATAACAGGCTGTGTTGAATTTGAAGAAAACCTGCAGATATCATAATACAGATGTGTGTAAACAGTGACATGTTAAGTGTGTTCTGGTATGTTAGAGTTTGGAATATCAACACTGTATGTAACCCCTTTAAGCAACTTTTCATTGACATATTAAACCATATAGTTGATCATTATTTATTCTTTTTTTTTTAATGACATCATGAGCATGACTAACTTCTAGTGCTTCTAGATTATGTTGCTTGCCTTGCATGGATCTTTCGCTGTAATGTTATTAACATGAAGGATATCCTGTGGAGTTCCAGATGTTGAGGAGCAGGTTATTGGCTTTAGCATTTGAATAATTAATCAGCACTGGACAGAAAAGTAGTGTTGGGAATGTTACTTCTAAAATATAATGGGTTAAAGAGACCAGTGTTAAAAATGTGAGTTTAATAAGTTCAGTTATTTTATCAAAGTGGTTTAAGTGCACTTGATTTATTTTTTTATTTTTTTTATTTTTTTACTTTTCTAGCAAATGTTTTAAATAGCAGTGAAGCTGCACAGTAATGTTAGAGTTAGATTTCAGAAGGAAAAACCAAAAGCATCTCCTGATCTAAAATATCTCCTAGGTTTGGAACCACTAGTCTTATCAATACATGGAAATAATTCAGGTAATAATTCAGCTTTTCAGAAACATCAGATGTGTCTTTTTTCAGACACTCCATAGTGACCATGGAAACCAGTAAAAAATCCCTGTACAATTAAACCCATGTAGTTTGACAAATGACAGTTTTATGTTCAGTTAATTCTATATTTTGTTGAAAAAATCTGTTTTGATGTAATAACCTTTGAATTCACTCTGAGCTTTTTTCAACATCTACGTGATCAGTCAATTCAATATAGGAATAAAGGAACCTGGTTTTCACGGAAATATGCAAAATGTAGAAGATAATATTATAATAGTGGGTGATAAATCACTAATGAAAGGGTAAACGAGGACATAAAACCATTTGGAATTCCCCCCAAAAATAGTTCTAGATTTGTAAGTTAATCAGAACATGAGAAGAAAACAAATGTAAAGAAGCTGTTTTCTGCTGTGCATATTTTTCCAATAAAAATACAGAGAGTAAAACAATAAATGGTGATAAACCACTTTGGAAATGTATTATCTTGAAAAAAATCATTTGGGAATCACTAAAAAATAGTTGTAGGTCTTTAAGGGTTGATCCTTGCTTCATATTACCTGAAAAACTAAGAATAAATAATAAATGTCTAATACTTTAGCCAAACTGAATTGGAGAAAAATCCAACTAAATGAACAGAACAGACTTAAAAAAAATCATGGGAAGGAATGCTTCTAGGACCCAAAAAGAGTTTGTTTGAGGTGCTCTTTGGAAAAAGGGATTCATAAAGTAGATGAGGAACAGGAAGAAAACTCCAAGGCACTGTTTAAGCCTTTATTGTCATGGCATGGTCATGTATGGACCTTAAACACTTCAACGAGTTTCAGCTTCGACCCTTCATCAGGAAGTCAAACAAAACAACAGGGTTAATCCTTATTCATATTACCTGAAAAACTTAGAATAACTAATAAATGCTTCATGCTTTAGCCAAACCGAATTGGAGACAAATCCAACTAAATAAACAGAACAGACTGTTGACAACGTGTCCACACACACACACACATTTGTTTCTGTCATCGCTGTCGGAGCTCCACAGGTTATTTTTACATGTTCTGGTTTCGTCCTTTTCATTCTTCATCGTTGCTCAGTACTTGTCTGTTTCTTCTGCCTTCTTGTTGCCAGGCAACCATTCTGGTGTGGTCCTGAGCATCAACTCAACCAGAGAACTACACAATTACCTGACCAGCTGATGGCTGCCATGGCAACGCTAATGAGCTAGCCTAGCCTAGCCGGCTAACGAGCACAGGGACTCCACTCTGCGTCTGTCCTGTCCTCTTCCCTCTCCTCCTTCTGGACTCTTCACCTCCATGGACTCCTCAGCTCCAGCTTTGGTGTGTGTTTTTGTTGTTTTGTTTTTTAGGGGCGGAGTCTGAACCCCCTGAAGTCTCTTCCTGCTAACAGATGGGAGGAGCTCTGCTAACGCGTCTTTCCAAGCCCCACCCCCCCCCGAGCCCTTTCCTCCCTTTTCCCCCCTGGCCGTGGAGACCCACACTGATGCCTGCTGAGGATGGAGGTCTGGATGGCGTCACACCAAGGACACTCACTCATCTGTGTTTTGGAGAAAAAAAAAAAAAAAAAGAAATGTGTGTACGTTGTCTGTCACATGTAGACACTCAGAATCAGCCGGCATGACTCACAGGAGCAGAAACATCAGCACAGAAAAGGTTAAAGCAGTTGAGCCGCTCACGCTAACAAGTGGCCAAAGACTCGTGTTGGTTTCCAAACACTAACGATAGTTGTGACATCGATGGCAGAAAAAACAGATTTTTCCTCTTTACTCCTTTTGTTTTTCTTCACAAACACTAGAAACTCTCTCTCAAAGGCAATAATATCCTGTGAAAGGAATGTAGGCGTAGGAAAACCCCAGTGGATTTGCATATTCCCAGATGCAAACACAAGAGGGCGATGTTGCACTTTCTTAAATTCCCCACACACACATAATAGCTCCGTCTTTTGGACTATACTGTATGTTCACTCTGCGTCATTTTGTGTTAGTCTGACTCACATTCTGAACTGGCGTCACATACGTGTAAGTGTCTAAAACGAGCACCTTCGTAGGAGAACGCTGTCTGTCCCATGGTGCCTGAAATGGCAGACGCTGATCTGCTCAGTAACATACCTGGAGTTGGGTTTATTTCGAACAGTACACCCCTTCCTCTTCCTCCCCCTTGTCCTCTTCCTCCTCCTCCACCCCACATTTTCCAGGTCAGAGGTCAAAGCAGACTCGTTGCCCTGGAGACAAAGGTTGCCGTCATGGAGGGAAGGTGTAGTTGATGTACTGTATCAGCCTATATTAGGCGTAGCCCACAGTGGAATCATGTCTCTTTAAAGGTTCGGTTTGTTGTATGTAAAATGTGTAAATACAAACAATCTCCACTTTGTACATATTCCCTTTGACGTGTGTGCGTGTGTTTTACACTACTACCAAAATACACAGCGATTTCTTCACTGAGGTTCCTTAACTTGAGAAACTCTCACTGTTTCCATCTGGATCAACGCCATTGCCTGCTCACGTGTCCTTTTTTTTTTTTTTTTTTGTATTTTCAGTGTAAACTCATGAGCAACATACAGTCGCGGAAAAAAGTATTAGACCGCCCCTTGTTTTCTTCAATTTCTTGTTCATTTTAATGCCTGGTACAACTAAAGGTACGTTTGTTTGGACAAATATAATAATAACAACAAAAATAGCTCCTAAGAGTTTAATTTCAGAGCTGATGTTTTCTTGATAATAACCAAAATCACTTCAGTTCTTACATCGATATCTAAGGCAAAAACAGTGCTTTTAGGCATTTCATGTTTTCTTTTCTGTCTCTTTTAGTCACATGATCCACACAGGAGTCAGTACTTGATTGCATAACCATTATTTTTGATGACTTTTGATGGTCTAATCATGTTTTCCGCGACTGTAATTTTATGGTCTTCATTGTTACTGGAAATAATTTTATTGTCTTATGAAGATACTCACATTTACACAGCGGCGACTATTTAGATGGATATTTTTGATACACTTGTCCGTTTTCGTCTCTTTTCTCAGTACCTGTAAGCACTGGTTAGTGTTTCTGTTGCCTTTTGCTGAAGTTTTGTTTGTATGATTGCACTAATGATGTAAGACACGCTGTCCACATGTAACCGACAGCAGCCAAGCAAGTCTTTTGACGGGACGCCTTCATAGACTTCCAAACGTAAACACTAAAATAACCCTCTGATCTGTGTTTGATGCAAACAAACAGCAGATCACACTCACCCGCTCTGGTTTACAACTTAATTCATCTTTTGTACATATTCTGCTCATGTTTGGCTTGTTATTAGTTTTCTAGTGATGTGTCATTGTATTAATGTCCTCTTTAACAAAGGGGATGGTGGGATTTCTGATGTTCTGATATTAATGGGGAAGGACTTCACAGCGAATGGCACCAACTATGGGGTTTTAAACACACTGAGTTGCTTTTCCTCCTTTGCCTCTTTCTGATGGTTTGTTTGATTTGTTGATTTTGCGATTAAAACAATTGTGTGTCCTCATCAGGAAGCATCGTGCACTCAACCTGCATCCTGGAATAAATCACTCTCATAACTTGTACGTCAGTTGGTTTGTGTCATGACTGAATAGACATTCTTTCCTTCTGACCCAGACAAAAAAAATAAATAAATAAAAGAAATTTACAGCTTTACCATGAAAATAAAGCAAAGAACATTAGTGACATGTTTAACCCGTAAAGACCCAAATATACACCAGTGACCAAAACCATCTACTGATCTAAACTGTTTAATATGTTGATCCACTAATCCCATCAATACATGTAAATAATTGGTGTAAAATACAGTTTGTCATCTTTTCATGGTCATCAGATATGACCCATTTCAGAGGCTCCTTAGTTACCGTAGAAACACTGTCACTGACATCTTCTACAACATTGGTTCACCAGTAAAACCCATGGAGTTGGATCAATGACAGTGGATGGAGACACTGGGTTTATGTTCAGTTATTGATATATTTTGATGAAAAGGTCAGTTTTCTCTGTTTTTGACATAATAACCCTCAACTTTAATCTGAGGTTTTATGAACATCTACATGATCATTGCGTTAAATATTGGAAAATACCAGATTTTTACATGAAACATGCAAAATACAGCAGATTATTTTATGATAAATGGTGACAAATCATTTAAGAAAGCCTAGATATAGAGATTAAAAAATCACTTGGGAACTACCACAAAAGTAGTTCTGGGTCTTTATGGTTTAAGGAATATAAACCCAGTACGACAGGCGATTAGATTTACTGCAAATGTAGTCATTCATAAGCCCAAGTCGAAAACATTTCTCTGTTTTTGAATCTATGAATGGATGCTTTAACTTGGTCTTATCACACCAAGTCTGGAGGTCTGAATATTCTGTCAGCCATTTTAAATTGCATTTTCTAAAATTATTTTCTGCTTTTCTATTTTTGTTTAAACTCATAAAGACCCAGTGTTACTTTTGTGGCTGTTCCCAAAGGACTTTTTCTCTGTATTTAACCTTCCTTAAGTGATTTATCACCATTTCTTGTAATATTATCTTCTGTATTTTGTGTTTTTTTCATTAAGAATCAGGTATTTTCTTACATTTAATTAACTAATAATGTAGATGTTCATAAAAAGTCAGATCAACATTGTGGTTTATCATATCAAAAACAGAGAAAACTGAAGAAAAAGTGACTTTTTCAGCAAATCTATCATTAACTGAACATAAACTAATGTTTCCATCCACTGTCATTTCTCAAACTCCACTGGTTTCACTGGTGAATCAATTTTACACCAATTATTTACATGTATTGATAGGATTAGTGGGTCAACAGATATTAAACAGCTTATATCTGTAGATGGTTTTGGTTAACAGTGGATGTTTGGGTCTTTATGGGTTAATGGATCCTATGCCCTATCTCACAGGTGTCAAACATGCGGCCAAAGGTTCTGTTCCGGCCCACGGGATGAAAGTGCAAAAATTAACCTGAACAGTTAAGGTTGTCACAATCCTTTTGGTTCAGGTTCCACATACAGACCAATGTGATCTACAGTAAAAATAACAACACAATAACCCATAAATAATGACAACGACAAAATTTCTTTGGGAAAAATTATGTGGGAAAAAAAATAACATTACACTGTGAAAATATTTACATTTACAAAACTATTCTTTCACAATAAAATGCAAATAAATACATAAATAAAAACAGAGATGAACAACCTGAAATGGGCAATTTGAACAATATTCTGCCTGTTACTAAATGTTTGGTGCATTTATAGAGCCACTGTGATCTGTAGTTGTTAGTAAGAGATGGAATATTGTAGAAATTGTTAAAATTTTTGTTCCAAACTCCAAAATTTTAACAATATTCTGCCTGTTACCAAATGTTTATGTAACATTGTGTGTAATGTACATGTATAAATAATAAGTCGAGGCATAATATTGTTAAAGTTGCACTAATTTTCAAATTAAATTTCTATTTTTTCAGGTTATTCACATCTTTTTTGTAAAATGTAAATATTTTCATAATTTTATTGTGTGTTTTTGTACTACAACAAAAAGAAAAACTTGGATTTGTCATTATTTTATAAGTTATTAAGTCATTATTTTATTGGTCTGGCTGGCTTGAGATCCAGTTGGGCTAAATATGGCCCCTGAAGCAAAAATGAGTTTGACAGCCCTGCTCTATCTAATCATCTTTTATTGTTTAAATACTTTGTTTTTATTGTCTTTTACTTGCATCACATTTCATGCACAGTTGAGTTAAAAAATTTATAAACTTTAAATATATAATTAGAAAATGATCCATGGTAGTTACCTGTCCTATATGCTTTAAAAATAACATGGAAAATTACACAAAATTGAATAAAAGCAGATATTAAATCTGTGGTGAAACTAGTGCCGTTCAGCTGTAATTACTGTCGTGTCCACTCCAGTCCGACAGGTGGAGCTAATGCGGATCAGCGCTGTTTACACCACCAACAGGCAGGTGGCGACAGGGAACAATCCTGTGTCATTCGGTGACAAGAGTGAAATAAATTCACAAAACCTGCTCTTTTGGACCCTCTCTACATGTGGATAAACCCTCCTGAGTGGGCTGGATGTACCGTGGACACTCCTCGGGTGTGACACGGCTGTTTTATTGTATCAGCCCAATGATGCTAATGTTAGCTTAGCTTAGCTCGTGGGCAGCTGTGGAAACTGTGGACAGAAGTTAGTGTCGCGGTGTGAAAATGTCCAAAGTCCAAATACTGAGAGCGTTTCTGAAGCAGAGAGTAACAGTGGATGCTGAGGGGATACCTGAGGTGTTTGTCAGGAGGATTTCAGAGTGTGAGGAGGAGCTTTGTCGATTAAAAGAGGAACATGAGCGACAACAGAAACTCCTGGAGGCAGTTTTCAACCCAGAGGTCCAGTTCCAAACACCAGGTGAGTTCAGCTGAGCCTAAAATCACATGTATTCACCTGATAAACTGCCTTTAAATCCATCAACCTGCATTCAGAGATCTATAAACATGGTCCAAAAGCATGAAGGACACAACTCTTGTTATTCTGTTTAATCCTTTTATCTGTAGATTCCCCTTCCTGCTCTGCTTTTCTACAGTTTCGTTTACGGCAAATAATTCCACTTTACGGTTTTGAATCTGCTTTATGCTTTACACTAAATCCCAGGTGTCAAATATGCGGCCCGGGGGCCAAATCTGGCCCGTCAAAGGTTCCAATGTGGGCCGCAGGATGAAAGTGCAAAAATTAACCTGAACAGTCCAGGTTGTCAAAATCATTTTGGTTCAGGTTCCACATACAGACCAATGTGATCTACAGTAAAAATAACAACACAGTAACCCATAAATAATGACGACAAATTTTCTTTGAGCAAAATTATGTGGAAAAAATTTAAGTGAAAAAAAAAAAAAAAATTACACTGTGAAAGTATTTACATTTACAAAACTATTCTTTCACAATAAAATGCAAATAAATACATAAATAAAAACAAAGATGAACAACTCGAAATGTGCAATTTGAACAATATTCTGCCTGTTACTAAATGTTTGGTGCTTCTATGGATCCACTGTGATCTGTAGTTGTGTTAATAATAACAGATGCAATATTGTAGAAGTTGTTCAAATTTTAGTTCCAAACTCCAACATTTTTACAAGATTCTGCCTGTTACCAAATGTTTATGGAACATACTGTGTAAATGTACATGTATAAATAATAAGTCGAGGAGTTACATTGTTAAAATTGCATTAATGGGCTCTATGCACAGCCCCACTACTTCCTGAACTTCAGGTTGGTCCTTTATTTCCTGCCTTTCATTATTGGACAAACTAATTAATCCAGGTATGTCTGCTACTTGTTGGGACAACTGATTGATTATGCACACCTGGATTAATCAGTGTGTCCAATAATGAAAGACAGGAAATAAAGGACCCACCTGAAGCTCAGGAAGTAGTGGGGTCATTCCATGTCAGATCACCCAATGAGTTAAACCCTACCTCCTCCAAATTCAATGAAAATTGGTTTATAGGTAAATCCTAGCCAGAAAAGACAAATTTTCAAATTTTAGCAAAATCGGACCAACGGTTTTTGAGATATCGCCATTTCTTTTTTTCACTTTTTCGCGAAAAACGTTGTGGCCGCCAAATTTTAAAGTGCTGTATCTCAGCAACCAGTGGTCCGATTTTCAAAAATAAAGTATATTTGTGAAGGGGAGATCATAAGGAATCTAAGTACATCATTAGTTTTATCTTTTAAGTGATATATCTCATCATGACCTTTTGACCTATATTTTGACCTTGAAATTGACAATTTGGGACAAATGACCCCGCGACAACTTTTCCTGAAAACTGAAGCCCAACATGTTGCCTACAACATATGAAGAAACTGGAGAGGTAATATTTTTCATTTTGAAGCAGCATCAGTTTGAAATGTGCATTACCACAGCTAAAAGTCCTACTCCTGTACATTCTATGTACATCCGTACACACAATTCAACACATTTCACACATTATATGCTTACCACATGGTTAACATGTTCTCTGTCTCTACACTACTAACAAGACAACTCAAAACCACTTGCTTGCAGTAGTGCATGCTATTCTCAACTGAAACTTTATTCAAAAATATCTAGAATACAAGTCAGGGGTCACATGACCTAACCCACTTAAACTGCAGACCATATGTCTGCCACTAAATTTCCCTCAGCCTTTGATGTCTGTTAACTGCAGACCTCAAGTCTGCCCTAAATTACATCATACACAAGAATGAAAAATAAATAAAATAAATAAAAATAAAAATAAATAAAAATAAAACGATTGGTCACAAAGGCCAGTCTGCAGTGTGTTACTGAAGGTTATATTCTGGATTCTAAAGCAATGTTTGAATACTGTGTCAAGAATATCCCTGGAATCTCCTTCTTTCATGTCACACAAGATGAAGTCGCCGCCAACGAAGAAAACCTCAAACCTCGATTCCAGTTAGCAAGGACTATCAAAGGCACTCTGCAGTATCATCGTTTTGTACCTGTCTCCCTCACTCAGATTAAAGCCTTTAAACTCTCTGAGCAGGACAGTCCTCCAGATTTGGTACAAATCCAAGACGCCAACAATGAAACATGTACACCCAGGGTCATGCAAATTCCCTTGGAAATAAAACAGCAGAATTTCGTCTGCTGTATGTACGATGAACATCCGTGGATCGGACTAGTTGACGAAATTTCTGAGGAATTCGGTGACTACCACATCAAATGTATGCATCCATCTGGACCTGCTAAAACCTTCCATTGGCCATCAAGGGATGACCAATGTTGGATTCCGGAGTCGGATATTTTATGTGTGATAACTGCTCCGTACCTAACCTCCTCCTCTACTAGAAACTATTGCCTCTCTTCAGATGACCTTTTCAGGATTTCAAGTGAATGCAACAAATGGATTCTTGACACTGAATAGACATGTCATTACATAAAAAGACTAAAGACACTGGATTTTCCATATTAAGACTGATAATTGGCATATATCTTCTCTTGACTTTGTGAATATGTGATGTACATGGATAATACTGTACATGGTTTATGTACATAGAATACAGGGATGATGAGATGTAGTGGCAAGTATGTCTCATTCTAATTGATATTGCTTCAAAATGAAAAATATTACCTCTCCAATTTCTTTATATGTTGTAGGCAACATGTTGGGCTACAATTTTCAGGAAAAGTCGTCGCGGGGTCATTTGTCCCAAATTGTCAATTTCAAGGTCAAAATATTGGTCAAAAGGTCATGATGAGATATATCACTTAAAAGATAAAACTAATGATGTACTTAGATTCCTTATGATCTCCCCTTCACAAATATACTTTATTTTGAAAATCGGACCACTGGTTGCTGAGATACAGCACTTTGAAATTTGGTGGCCACACCGTTTTTCGCGAAAAAGTGAAAAAAAGAAATGGCGATATCTCAAAAACCGTTGGTCCGATTTTGCTAAAATTTGAAAATTTGTCTTTTCTGGCTAGGATTTACCTATAAACCAATTTTCATTGAATTTGGAGGAGGTGGGGTTTAAAATGTCTTTTTTTTTTGGGTGATTTGACATGGAATGACCCAGTGGAGCTGTGCACAGAGCCCATTTTTCTAAAGAAATTTCTGTTTTTTCAGGTTATTCACATCTTTTTTGTAAAATGTAAATATTTTCATAATTTAACTGGGGTTTTTTTGTGCTAAAACTAAAAGAAAAACTTGGATTTGTCATTATTTATAGGTTATTAAGTCATTATTTTACTGGTCTGGCCTGCTTGAGATCAAATTGGGCTAAATATGACCCCTGAAGCAAAATGAGTTTGACACCCCTGCTTTATCACATCATTATCTTCTTGAAAACACGAGCTGTTTTTTTTGTTTTTTTTTTTTTGACTAAAAAATTCATGATGAATCATTTCTTAACCTTTTATCACGTCATATAAAAATCACAAACCTGCTCTTTCACAAATAGTAAACCTTCACTTTTAAAAACTTTAAAACACTATCTACAGTAGATTTCTGTTCAGAGTGGCAGAAGATTATTCATAATCTTTAAGGTTTAAGGTGCTGTGTTGCACCTTACAATGGTGTGATGGTTGGAAAACAACAAAGACTTCGTGGAGAATGGATTTGCTTCAATCAGGCAGTCCGTTTATTTGTGCACAAATGAGAAAACTGACAGATGAAGCTTCGCCCTCTCTCAAGAGTCAGTTCTACCTAATACAGAAAATCAGTCTAATTTATAGAGGCTGTGCTAAGCTTACATGGGATTGGTTAATATAAAATATGACGTATGATGCTGTTGCTAAGTAAAGAAAAAATGTCAGATGGACACAGGACAGAATGTAAGACCTTGGAGTCATTCTGGGAAGTTTGGGAAAGTAACTCTTTGTTGAATTCCAGAACTGAGAGAGCTCATGTTCTGCTATGGGCTAAAAGGTCAAACTGTACATTGTGCTATCTTTAGAGATAAAGTAGCTTACAATATGCAGAATTGAGAAGCTGACTGAGAGAAACATTCATGTTTTGAAGGACACAGGTGTCTGACAAACTAACAGTTGTGAGGAGCCAGGAAAAGAAAACTTATGGTCAGCATTAAGCATTAAAATCAGTATTAACAATGGTCTTTTAAAGGATGAGAGAATCCTGCAAGATTTTAATTTAAGATTTTAATATTTCCAGATGCAGCTTCCAACCCTTACCTGGCACTATTATTACCTTCATGTTTCATTTATGCAACACAGTACACTCTAGATTTAGGCATGTATAGTAAAGTGAGACAGCCTCAGTCATCAGTCATGTACAGTTCCTCCAGAAAATGCATTTTGTAGCATGAAATTTGTCAAGACAAATGTGTTTGTTAATGACATTCATTACAGGTGGACACTGGAGATGGGATTTGCTCTAAAGGATGAGTGCATATATTGAAGGTTTTGCTTCTGATTTCATTGGTTGGATCCTCATAGAGGCCTTTACCCATATTCCATTAATGAAGGTTCCCTCCTCATTCTCCTCTTTGTTTTGCTGTGACTTATGTGAGACCATTAACAGTTAATTACACTCTTCATCAGTCCTTTACCGACTATAACGGTTTGGATCCTCATATCTGCAAAAGCTTAAATAAAGCAGACCAGAGACAGGTTCCTGATTTGACTTAATTCATCTAAAGCACAGGTGTCAAACATGCGGCCTGGGGGCCAAATCCAGCCCGCCAAAGGGTCCATTCCAGCCCCTGGGATGAATTTGTGAAATGCAAAAATGACATTGAAGATATTATCAATCAAGGATGTAAAAATCATTTTAGGTCAATTCAATCTAAAAATGATCAGACCAGTAAAATACTTTCATAATAACGTATAAATTATGAAAACTGCAAATTTTTCTCTTTGTTTTAGTGTAAAAAAGTTACATTACACAAAAATATTTACATTTATAGACCAGCCCTTTTATAAAAAAAAAAAAGTGAATATCTGAAATCTCTTAAGAGAAGTATGTGTAATTTTAATAATATTCTCCCTGTTATTAACTGTTTGGTGTATTTTTAGATCCACTGTGATCTGTAAGTTGTGATTCACATGTATAAATGATAAACTAACGCATAACATTGTTAAAAGTGCACTTATTTTTCTAAATATTTACAGGTTCTTCATATTTGTTCATGTTATGTTGAAGTGCAATTCATAGATGTAAATTTTCATTATGGAATTTTACTTTTTCACTCAAAAGTTATTATCCTATTATTTATATTATTTTACTGGTGCAGCCCACTTTATATCGTGTAAGGCTGAATGTGGCCCCTGAACTAAAATGAGTTTGACACCCCTGATCTAAAGTAAAACTGATGTGGTCAGTTTCATTAAATCTAAAAAATTAAACTGTGAAATGGAGTACAAATATAAACACAGCAGATGTTACTATTTGCTTTTTGATGTTACATTATATTTCTTTGGCAGATGTCCAACTTTTAAGTAAAGAGCATCAGGGATGGAGCCCCAGTCTGGACCAGGACGACCCCAGACCCCTATACATCAAAGAGGACCAGGAGGAACTGTGGGCCAGTGAGGTGGACCAGGGCCTGATGCTGAAGACGCTGGTGAAGCAGAGTCGACCGGCAGCGGCTGAACACATCTGTGAGCTGTTTGACAGAACCATCGCTGAGTACAAGCAGCAAATCTGTCGTTCAGCAAACGAGAACAAACGGCAGCAGAAGCTACTGGACACTGTTTTCAAACCCAAAGTCCTGTTACACAGAGCAGGTTTGTGTTTATTTGTTTTATGGTTCCTTATTTTTTAGTCAACAACGGAGGATTTGGGCCATATTGAAGATTTAGAAAATGTAATTATTTTGCACTAAAAAGTACTAATTTAATGACAAAAAATCCTTAAAGTATAAAGACCCAGTGCTACTTTTGTGGCAGCTCCCATAATAATTTCTCTCTCTATTCAGTCTTTTTTAAGTGATTGATCAACATCTATGATAAGATTATCTTCTGTATTTTGTGGGGGGTTTTTGTTTTGTTTTTTTCAGTGAATATCAGGTATTTTTTTATATTTAATTCACTGATCATGTAGATGTTCATAGAAACTCAGGTTAAAGTTGAGGGTCATTATTTCAAAAAAGAGAAAACTGAAAAAAAGTGACTTTTTCTTCAAACTGCAAAACTGCGGAGCCTCTGAACGTCCAAATAGGTCATATCTGATAAGTATGAAAAGACGACAAACTACTCTTTACCTGAACTATTTCAACATATTAATAGGTTTATTGGTTCAGAAGGTATTAAACATGTTGGATCAGTAGATCATTTTGGTTGCCAGTGTCTGTTTGGGTCTTTGAGCGTTAAAGAAACAGAACAGTATGTGGCTTGTGTTAAAATGTGGAATTTAGGCAGTGTTTCCCAAACTGGGATGTGTGCCCCCCCGATCACCACCAAAATTGAATCACTGGTTCCTTGTGCCAGTATCAACACTTCCCCTGATGAAACCCTGATGAAAACATAACGTCCACCGTTCCTTGGCAGAGGTAATTAGATTAAGTAGTCAAATTAAAACTGTTTGAACTTTATATCATGTAATATCAAAGAAACACAGTCAAATCTGAATCAGAATACTTTATTCATCCCAGAGGGAAGTTATTGTGTTACAGATACTCTGAGAGGAGCAGAAATTTGAATATATACTATACATATTATACAGTAGTGGAAAAAAGATGAACATTTTTCACATTATCAAATATTATCTTGAAATATGTGGAAAAAATAAGCCTTTTTTGTGTTTCAAAACAAATGGCAAAATTGTTTTGTTGATTAACAAGAAAAAAATAACAAAACTAAATTCTTGACAGTTTCAACATGTCATGACCTTCATGTGTTTCATTATTTTGTTGAATCATCCAGTTTTGACCTCGACAGAACTGAGCATGTGCAGGAGGAGGATGTGGGTTTGGAGACTGGGACAGTACTGGGTAGAGTTCAGTGAATTCAGGATGATTCTTATTATAATTTATCAAAGGGAGTCCAGAAGCTTTTTTCCACCACTGTAGATAAAGATCCAGAAATAGAAGACTGTACATATGTGAATATGAGCTCAGTATTCCAGTGTGTACTGGCAAAATGATCTCACCTCCACTGGTGTAATCCTGAGTTTTATAACTTCAGACCTCCTGTCTGCACTCACAGTCACATCGTACAGAACATTCCACACCGCCTTGAACTACTGATCTAATTACACAGCACATTCTGTTCTCAACAACAGTAGGAGCTGTGTGGATCACAGAACACAAAGTATCTCACACTGACACACATGACCAGCACACAGTCCCCCAATCAGTGTTCTCCTGCATGTGAGAGGGCCTCTGACCCAGAGATTAGATTAGATTAGATTAGATTAGATTAGATTGAACTTTATTCAGAGCCCTCAGGAAATGGAGGAAGCAATAGTAGCACACACTGAATGTACACACACAAGAAGTACTTCAAGAAAATAGCAAAATAATAACTATAAAGAAGAAGACAGTATTGTCATCATGTCTATACATGTGCTGATGTCAGCATATCAGTTGCCTCTATATATGTGTCAAGTTTGATGTAATTGAAACAAATTTGATGTTTTTATAGACATTTGAAAGTTCACCCATTATAAGTAAATGAGGAAAAACAGATTTTAAAAATTCATAAAAAATGGGAACTTTGACCTACTTTTTACTTTGAAACTACGTCTATTCTGGGTCACTGGTAATCTATAAACCCAATTTGGTATGAATTCAACCAATAGTTTTGCTGCTAGAGTGTTAACAAACAAACAAACCGAACCAAAAACAATAACCCCTGCCTCCCCTTCAGGGCAAAAAACAGGCAATTGCAGATTGGAAAGTACTAGTAGAAACAGTATATATATATATATATATATATATATATATATATATATATATATATATATATATATATATATATATATATATATATATATATATATATGTGTGTATATATGTATGTGTGTATGTGTGTGTGTGTGTGTGTGTGTGTGTATATATATATATATATATATATATACACACACACACACACACACACACACACATATATATATATATATATATATATATATATATATATATATATATATATGTATGTATATATATATGTGTGTGTGTGTGTATAGATATAGATATATGTATGTATTTGTGTGTATGTATAGTTTAATAATCAGAGGATAAAAGTTATAATAAGTTGATAACAGTAATAGTTTTAACTATATAATAGATAGATAGATAGATAGATAGATAGATAGATAGATAGATAGATAGATAGATAGATAGATAGATAGATAGATAAAAACAATAAACAGCCTAAACTAAATTGCACCACAGAATTGTACATGATGTCAGCTAAGACAGTGATCTTGGTTTTGTTCTACCACTGTCTTCTTCTCTTGTGTATACAAGGCTCACTGCTGTGTTCTCACTCTCTCTCATGACTCAGCCTTGTGTTTTTGTTCGTTGGGGGGGTCATCTCTGCAGACAGCAGTAAACCCACACAGAACACCAGTTTTGTCTCTGTAGACAGCTTTTTCCACCACATGTGCTTTTTATAATATCCACCACCTTGTCTAACCCTGGTTCTACCTGAATGTGTTTGTGTTTCAGGGTGTCCTGTGGACGTCCAGCGGCTGGCAGGGAACAGCAAACCCAGTAAAGGCGTTTGTTTTCAGCAGCAGGGGTGGAACAATGCTCTTGTCCAGGAGAACCCAGAGTCCCGCCCCATTAAAGAAGAACAAGAGGAAGTGATGATCAAGCAGGAGGACGAGGCTGAGACCCCCTACACTATTGTTCCTGTAAAGAGTGAAGAGGACGAAGAGAAACCTCCGTCATCAGACTTCCATCAGAGACGGACTGAGGACAGAACAGATGGATCTGAGCTCTATAGAGGATCAGAACCAGATCGGAGCTTAGATCCACGTCCACGTTTCCAAATGGACCCCGATGACAAGACCACAGACTCCTCTGACACTGAGGACAGCGATGAACCAGAGTCAGGCTTCTATCATCACACAGGAGGAAAACCGTTCAGATGTGCAGTTTGTCAAAAACGATTCAGGTATAAAAATAACGTCAAGAGACACATGACGACTCACACAGGGGAGAAACCCTTTACCTGCTCCATTTGTGGCACAAAATTTGCCCGGAAGTCCCACTTATATGATCATCACACGGCGCGTCACACTGGAGTAAAGCCTTTCACATGTTCACTCTGTAGGAAACAGTTTGGATGTGCAAATAATTACAAGAAACACATGCGGAGACATACGCAGGAGAAACGGCCACCCTCGTACGTGAGCGCTGAAGGACGTCCAATGAAACACAACTGCTCTGAATGTGGGAGAACCTTTGGCTCAGGGTCTATTCTGAAGAGACACCTCAAAGTCCACACCGGAGAGAAGCCCTTCAGATGTTCAGTGTGTGGACAGAGCTTTGCCAGGAACGCACACCTGATCAATCACATGATCCGACACACAGGAGAAAAACCATACAGCTGCTCAGTTTGTAAGAAGACATTTACACGCAAAGATTATGTTAAAGTCCACATGAAAGTCCACACCAGGGAGGAAAAGGGGACAGAAACACTGGCTGAGGAGAATAAACCCTTCTGATGAGGAGATTAAACCCAGGATGGGGTACGTGAACGCTCTGGTCCATCAGTATGTGGACGGTGGATCTGAAATGAAACACACAGGATGGGATTGAAACATGGACCTTCCACATGGACCACCAGTCAAGGTACGTGCCTCATTTCTAAAGTCTACACTGGTTTTAGTTTGATGAACATTTCTACAGTGATTAAAACTCCAGTGTTCCAATGAAAATAAGAATCAGTGATTATTTAATGTCCGTTTGTTCATAAAACCTAGAGCAGAGGTGTAGGAAGACGTTTAGTGGGCGTCTGGACTCCTCCTCCGAAAGATCTCATGCATGAAACACTTTCCTACTTTCTTGTGAATCTATTTATAGATTCTCTTGATCTGTTTTGCTCCATGTAAAGCAGTGATTCCCAAACTTTTTCAACTTGAGGTCAGAGGTTGCACTAGACATTTTTATTGTCCGTCATTTTGACGGACAGGGTCGTAAAAATTCCGTCATAACATATTATTATGTCATTTCAAATTTTTATTTTTTAATGATAATAAGATATATTTAGTAGTATTTCATGTTCAAAAACATCTGAATGATGCAGCAGCTGTAGTTGCTGCTGGCTGATAAACCAACGTGATATTACAACTCACATAATTATATACACCACTTTTAATTGGTGTGTTATCTGTAGACATTCTAAGCTTTCCTTGTCTATGTTCACGCAGTGTCCAATCCCATGCACTGAGGGTTAGGGTTCAGGTTCTGTGAACCACAGATCTGGGCACAAATTGACATGCCATCAAATAACACATGAAAGATAGAAAACACATACATATAACACACCAAATGCCATCAGAACCGGCGTATTCCTTGCTTGTCCGTTATCCTTCACCACACCAGTCCCTCTTTTTTCACCGGGTTTATCAATGTCATCACATTTACTGGGCTTTTTAAAATAACTAAGGAGACTCGGGTGTCTGCACATTTTGCGCTAGAAAAGTAGCATCTAATTTTGGCTAAAGTCAGCTAAACAATGACACAAGACTTGACAATAACTGATTAATAAGCACACTGGCACCAACTGGACAGGGGGTCTACTACAGGTGGACTAACGGTGAGTCATGTGACTGAAGTCCTGCTGTTGTATTCAGTGTAGTTGTGAACAGTGGTGCTGTTGGTTCTATACAGGCAGGATGCTGGTATGGACTGTTTGATGACTTGTTAAGAGACAGACAGACCAACGATCCTGCAAGCAGGTTCTGTTCACAGTGTTGTGTGAAAACTTTCTTTGGTAGGTTATCCTCAGTATTTTAATCTGTCAAAATGACGGACGGCCTTCAGAATTTTCAGTCATTTAAAAAAAAAAATCAGTCAGTGACGGAATATTTTCGGTTAACGCGACCTCTGCTTGAGGTGTACATGTGGTTTCTCAAAGACCCAAACGTACAACAATACATCATATGTCCAATGAACAGAAATGAATAAATATGATGAAATTTGATTTTGATATGATTGGGATGTTCTTCCTTAGTCCATTTTTGGTCAGTTGTAACCACTGCAGACCAGGAACACCCAACAAGACCTGACCCAGTCATCACCGTTACACCATGGACCTGGTCTAAGTCATTATGTTGATCCTTTTGCTGTTTCATCACATCAGCTTTGAGGACTAATTGTTAACTTCCTGCCTCATATCTCCATTGGGTTGAAATAATCAGTATTATTATCACTTCTGCCAGTGGTCAGAATGTTAGGGCTGATGAGTGTACGTCATGTGTCTGGCCACTACACACATAACTTGCATTAAAAAATAAGACCATATCTAGGGATGTAACGATATGAAAATTTCATATCATGGTTATTGTGACCAAAATTATCACAGTTATTATTATCACAGTATTATTGAAATTGTACTCAAAATGTTCAAAAAGTACTTACACACACACTGAAATAATTTAACCAAGTTGTATAAAAATTAATAATAATAAAATAATTGGCACAATGTACCTTCTGTTGGCAGAAACATTCAAGTATTAACCTTAAGTGGTCTGAGCCTATTTTGGCTGTTTTTCAGTACTTTTGATTTTGCCTTTATATACTATATAAAGAAATGTTTGGGATCTTTTTTTTCAGCACAACTTCATCTATATCATCTGCCTTTTATTTTTTCACTTTAACCTTCTATATAAACATAAAAGGCCAGAAAACACACAAAAAATATAAAGTCTGATTTGAAAAATGTATATACTTTATTGCATAAATAACACAAAGATGTTTAACGAACCTTTTCAAAGACTTTAAAAGTGAATATTGGTTCCAAATATTAGGTATAGAAAATCAAATTTGTAATCAGTTAAAACTATACTCAAATATTTGGCATAAAAGCACAGCTTTACATAGGCATTTTTTCCCCTAAAAGTGTGGTAATCAAACACGGTTATCGTGATAATTAGAATTTAAATGATAATACCAACCATCTGCAATTTTACCACGGTTTATCGTTATACCGGTAATCGTTACATCCCTAGCCATATCCTGAAATAACTATTGGACTCGTCAGCCAAGTGGACTGGTTTAAGAAAAAGTGTATGTTTTATTCATCACACGGCTGAATATTGGGTCAAACTCCACAGTGTGAATCCTCTGCTTTCTCCTGTGTTTTATTTGCACCAAACATTATGGTGAAAATAAAATAAAAGGCCATGAAATCATATATATAAGTCACTTTGAGAATGAGCCTTTTACATTTCAGCTTTAGTTTAGTCAGAAAATATCAGACGGTCGTACTGTTGTAATATTTCAGAGGTAATTTTAATAGAACGAGAAAATTTATGGAGCAGAGTATTGATTATAAACCAGCAGATGATCAGTATTGGAGAGATTATTGTGGATAATCTGGACCAAGGTATTACTTGTTCCATGTTTACATCTTGTATTCTGTAGTTCAGGGGTGTCAAACTCATTTTAGTTCAGGGGCCACATTCAGCTAAATTAGATCTGAAGTGGACCAAACCAGTAAAATAACATATGAATATATAAATGATGTCAACTCCAAACTTTTCTCTATGTTTAAGAGCGAAAAAAGTTAATTTACATTATGAAAAGGTTTACATCTACAAACTATCCTTTCAAACAATGTGAGTAACATTAACAAACTGAAAAAACAAGTGTACTTTTAACAGTATTCTGCCTCAGTTTATCATGTACACATATACATTATAACTTACAGATCACAGTGGATCGACAAATATACAAAACATTTAATAACAGGCAGAATATTGTTAAAATTGTACTTACTTCTCTTGAGACATTTTAGGTTGTTTATATTTGTTTAGGTTATTTACATT
>NC_043974.1:18806320-18901320 GCF_902148855.1 Sphaeramia orbicularis | reverse complement strand
TGAAGCAGGTCAGACCAGTACAACAATAGCTGATAAATAATGCAACATGATATCATGACTCACATAAATATACAACCCACTTTTAATTGGTGTATCTTTACGCATTATAAGCTTTCCACGTGTATGTTCATGCTGTTATTAGCCCCCTGGCCAACCTGAATCAATGTGTCAAACACCACGCACTGACTGACTGGGTTATGTGAACTGGAGATCTTGGCATACACTGACACACGATCAAATGGCGCTGAATAACACGCGAAAGGTCAAAAATGTGTAGGTAAATGCCGTAAGAACTGGTGTGACATACGCCATTCATTTAGATCAGGTTGAATAATGAGAACTAATTTTTTCTCTTTTGTACAAAAAAGTAAACTATCAACAAACTATCCTTTCACAATCAATGTGACTATCCTGAACCTGGAATGGGTTCTATGCACAGCCCTAGTACGTCCTGAACTTCAGGTGGGTCCTTTATTTTCTGTCTTTCATTATTGGACACACTGATTAATCCATGTGTGTCTAATCAATCAGTTGTCCCAATAAGTAGCAGACTCACCTGGAACAATCAGTGTGTCCAGTAATGAAAGACAGGAAATAAAGGACCCACCTGAAGTTCAGGAAGTTGTGGCGTTGTGCATAGAGCCCATTTCCTAAAGAAAAAAGTGCAATTTAACAATATGATGTCTTAATTTATCATTCATACATGTGGATTACAGATTACAACAGATCCACAAAAGACAGGCATAAAAGACAGGCATAATATTGATTAAATGTTAGAGTTTGGAACTTGGAGTTGTCATTTTTTTATAGGTTGCTCACTTATTATTTTACTGGTCTGACCCACTTGAGATCAAATTGGGCTGTATGTGGCCCCTGAACTAAAGCCTGTTTGATACCCTTCACCATCAGTGTCATTTTTACATTTGCAAATTCATCCTGTGTGTGAGACTGGGACCTTTGGTGGGCTGGTTTTTGTCCCCAGGTGTGAATAGGTAATTATGTGTAGGATCAGACTGAGTTTCCATACTTTTATGTCTGCAAATCTATGGAAAAAAAAAAAAAAACATACCACTGATCAGTTTGTCCTGCAAATGATAGACCTTTTGTCCACACCCCCACCCCCATTTAGCTTTGCATGTTCCCTTTGCATTTAGCAAAATGCAAGTCAGGTGGACATTTCTACAGTGGGTATAAATGGAATGATTCATTTGGTATCCCTGACTAAAAAAAAACAAAAATTAAATCTATATACCCATTTGTTATGTTTGGATTTAGCTCCAGGTAGAAATTCACAATCAACAAATAATGATTCAGACTCGTTTACATTTAAGGTTCAATGAAAATGATTGTAGAATTATATTCAAAGAATGAAAAACATTGATATTTCTGTAAGTGGTGTGTTGTGTAATAACTTTTAGCTGTACTTAGTGTGTTAAAAAAAAATTTGAAATTGAAGATAAATTAATGCCTAAACTCAAAGAATTCCTGTAACCCCTTAATTATTGACCTTAACATTCCATGTAGTTTTCATACTATTTATGAAGTGATGTGTTGTCTGTATTAGCCATTTTAGTTTGTTTTTTTTTACAGTTGATAATCTGTCATAACTAAACATTCAAGCCATCCAAACCTCAGTACAACTACAGAAAATCAACTGAATGTACATTTTATTTGTGTTTTATCACTCACCTCCTTCATCTTTTATTCTGTCTTCACTGTGATTAACTGCTGCTCCTGCGGAAGATATTTGACAAAGAATTAGAGATAAGCCAACAAACGCTACTGGACATTTGTTTCACATCCTGTTACATGAACACGTATCTTTTCTATGTATTTTCTTAGGTTTGTCATTTTGAAAAATTTAATAAATGTTCAAAACAGAATGGACTTCTGTGTAATGCTTCAGGTATTCTTTATATCTGTACTACTCAAGTATATTCAACCCATTTCAAATTTTTCCAGCATAACACCATATCGCAGTGGTAAAATACATATCTCTATGAATACATGTACTCATGATTATTTTTTTCACAATGATGTATATTGTATTATTCTATAAACATTGAAAATTATGTTTAATAATAGCAAGAAGTTTAGAAATTAAAGGAATTAAAGGACACAAAGTTTTTTCCAAAAAAAGGGAAGATACTTGGCGTTCTTCATGCACACTTCCACCAAGCCCACGATTAAGATAAAAATCTACCTGGACAGGGTTCCCACTCTTTCATTTTCAGCCACCACAGAGACAAGTTATCAGTCATACACTAATCCATTCCCCTGTGCCACTCATTCTTTGGAAGTGTTCTTTTCTACAGCTGTAACTTGCATTTACCCAGATTGTTACTATGTTTATTATGCAGACATCTGATGTGCAGTTTATGGCTATATCTGTCCACATACACAGTATTTTAACACAAAAAAATTCCCGAAGTGGTTTTCACTTATTTTCTGTTTCTATTGTCAGATAATAAAACAAGTGTGAAATAATGAGTGAAACGTGGCCCATTAAAATTACCTGTTAACTGTAATTACCTTGAAGCTCCCACTTTAATGAAATCAGGTGCATGTCGCATCTCATTGCACACAGCCAACTCAGTAACTGTCCTCTTCTCTTCTGCCTGTCACTCAACGGAGGACAGACAAGAGCCTGTGGCCGCAGGAGAGAAAAACCTCACACTGGTGGACCAATACGAGCAACACTTTTCCATTTCCAGTCACTAGTTTTGTCTCTAGGCACTAAGTCCTTAATGGGGTCTGAAAAGTTGCTAAATCTAGCAAGTCAGTTAGAAGCACTGGGCTGCAGAACTGCTCTAAGAGGAAATGCTAATTTAACTGGCTAGTAATGTCACAGGGGGGGCATGAGGTAGAGAAGTGCAGGGAATTAATGTTGCCCAGAAGATAAGATGACAACTTACATGCATGCGCATAACTTTTAACCCGTTTGCATTCACCTCAAAAGGCAAGGGGAGGATAAATCATTTTCCAGGATAACTTTCCAGGACATTTGACCTTTTTTTCCTCATTTTCCCTGTGTTTTCCATGACTGGAAAATTGGTCAATCATTTTCCAGGTTTTCCAGGATGTGTAGGAACCCTGGTTAATATTAAAAATAAATAAGTCCCATCACAGAGTTACACTGCAGGCACTTTCAAACACTTAAACTCAAATTTGAGCACTTTTCAGACCTTGGAAACACAACATTGAAATTCAAGCATTTTCAACGATTTCAAGTACCCATATGAATCCTGTTTATAACATGTTACTCCTTTTCTAGTCAAGTTTTTGCTGCAACATTAACAATTCCTTTGGCTGCTCAAAGGCTAAAGGAAGCTCCTACCGCAGCAACAGGCCTCAAAAATTTCAGGGACAGTTCAGGAGGACTAACCTCAGGACTAACACTGTGAACTTCACCAACATTACCTGCAGCAGACAAAACACCTGCCTCAGACATAACACCTGCCTCTACCAAACCATCTTTTACCAGAGACAAAATGAGGTCTGGGGAGGTCACTCACTAGGATTCTGCACAAACTCCTACAAGGTTGACATGATATAACAGCAATAACTAAGCACACTGACCAAAGAACAATGAGAGGAACAAAGTGGACCACACTATACAAACCTGTCCAAAAACATTTGTAACAGAAAGTAATCCTAAAACCATGCAACAGTTGCAATGCATGCATGTAATGTGGAACTTCCTCTGAACCGGGTGTGTCAACCCAAGTTTTCATGCATAATGTTGGTGAGAATTTCTGACACAAAGACCACTGACCCGGCTAGGCTACCATAACACAGCGACCCTGTAGACAATCATGTCAGCACATCCAAAGCTAAAGTGCTGTGGCCTCATTTATGCAAAAAAAAAAACCGCAAACAAAAATGAGCCTAGGGATGAATGTCATTCTTACACCTAAACAGGGGAGTTTTTCCACTTAACTTTTTGACTGTCACACGAGATTCGGAACAAAAACTTAGTTCTCCTTGGACAGATGATTAGCAAATGCTACAACAGTCAAGAATCATCTAAATCCAATCTAAGGTGTAGATGATCCCCCATATGTTATAAGCCCAGCTCAATGAATGGAACAAAAGACAACATACCCATTTCCCATACACAGAAAAGTACTGGAACTAAATACAGCTCAAAATGCAGTGTGTAGAACGCAGGTATCAGTAATGTAATGCATGTTTGAGTGACTGAGGTCAGTGTGTGTGACTCAAACAAAACCAAGGAACAAACCAAACAGTACCAATGTGTTGACCATGAGAGGTGAGGTGGCTCTTTTATAATCCTAAACCACACCTGTAAGAGGTGTGACCAAAAACAGACGCAAAGAAAAACACTCCAGGGACACTGGCAACTGGAGAAAGCAGAACATTAGTGAGGCTATCACAGTACATAAAATGAATTTATTTTTGCCTTAAAGGCTAAGCATAATGAGAATGAATGTTACTTGATTTTCATTATACTTGTTTTTTACTGTATTTACAGACCAGTTGGATCAAGTTTAGCCTGTCAAGCAAGTATGCAATGAATGTCAGAAGATGTACAGTCGCAGAAAAAATGATTAGACCATCAAAAGTCATCAAAAACAATGGTTATGCAGTCAAGTAATAACTCCTGTGTGTAGCATGTGACTAAAACAGACAGAAAAGAAAACATGGAATGCCTAAAAGCACTGTTTTTGTCAGTACAATGCCATAGCTATTGATGTAAGAACTGAAGTGATTTTGGTTATTATCAAGAAAACATGGAAAATGGCTAGATATTAGCTCTGAAATTAAACTTTTATGAGCTATTTTTGTTACTATATTTGTCCAAACAAATGTACCTTTAGTTGTACCAGGCATTAAAATGAACAAGAAATTAAAGAAAACAAGAGGTGGTCTAATATTTTTTTCCGCAACTGTCTAAACTGTTCTCATTTTGATTTTGTTTTTCCAAGTAAAGATGTGTGATACAATGACCTGATTTCAACTGAGTGTAACTGTTTTAAATTTGGCCTCTTACATCAGACATGCCTATTGATGCATGATTTCTGTGAATAAAGCGCACCTATTTAGTTATTTAATTTCACTTGGTTGTACCTCATAGCTCAGAAAAAAAGTTGGTCAAACACCTACATTTTAAAATGGTTGGTCTTTAGCCACAAATGCACTTTTTTGCCTTGTTTTTTTGGAGTAGTCAGCCAATTCAGATTTATAAGCTGTTAATGGGCTTCATGCACACACTGGTTAATCCAGGTGTGTCTGACCACAGTAGTCACAACATGAGGTAACAGACACACCTGGATTGATCAATGTGTCCAATAATGAAAGACAGGAAATAAAGGAGCTGCCTTAAGTTCAGGAAGTAGTGAGGCTGTGCACAGAGCCCATTCATTTACTTTATGGGAATAAAACCTACTTAGTTTTCTGGTATGATTTAGTTAATTTCTTAAACACATTGCTCGACTTTTAAAAGTTTGAAACAAGACTTATGTTTGTTAAAAAAGAAGAAATGTACTATTATGCACCATAAGTATATTCTTATTTTCTTATCTTATTCTGTGATTTACTTCAATGACAGCATGTTAATTTTCATATTTTGTGAAATTAAGCCTCATTTTGGAATCTGACATCGATGGCAATATTTTTGTCTAATGACTTATGGCTGTATAAGGCAGAGTATTATATTAAGTAAATAAAATCTTATTTTACGTTTATGAAAGCCTAATGAAATTGTCCTTTTACTGTGATGCATTTCAAATATATTATTATTGAATATTACTGTGATAATTTAAATGTCTTTTGTATTCTTGATCATACTGAATTATTAATTTTTACGTTGTGGCCCTGACGCAAACACATATTTTTCTAAAATTTGGGCAGTTCCAGAATACTTATTATATCCTAAAGAATTTCCAGTTGTTTGAGTTTTTTTTAGGTTTTTGCCAATAGCGACTTTAATGGAATCTATGCACAGCCCCACTACTTCCTGAACTTCAGGTGGGTCCTTTATTTCCTGTCTTTCATTATTGGATACACAGATTAATCCAGGTGTGTCTAATTAATCAGTAGTCACAACAAGAAGTAGCAGACTCACTTGGATTAATCAGTGTATCCAATAATGAAAGACAGGAAATAAAAGACCCACCTGAAGTTCAGGAAGTAGGGGGGCTGTGCATAGAGTCCATTAGTGCCAGCCCTGTGATCTACATGTGGTCGTTTCAGACAGGGTTTTAAACTTATAACACCAAGTGTTTTAGGCTGTCCAAGTATCAAGTGCTTTCTGGAGAAAATCAAAATCAAACTCTTTAGTTGGTCACTGAAAGAAAAATTACTATGTCCTTGTTGGGCTCTTATTACTGATGACAGTTGTGTGTGTGTGTGTGTGTGTGTGTGTGTGTGTGTGTGTGTGTGTGTGTGTGTGTGTGTGTGTGTGTGTGTGTGTGTGTGTGTGTGTGACCTTCTATTGCAGTGCTTAGTCTAGCTGGTGCGATGTCATCTTCTGTGTCTCCCACATCCATCGCTTCCACGACCTCCTCTCTCCCTTCAGCCTCCATGGCTCCGCCCACCCACTGGACTATGAACCTCACAGTTTTGTGCAAAATACCCATTTTCCACAGTGATGGTAAATCAGCTCCTTCCTGAGGAAAAAGGTTTAAGAGAGGGAAGAAAAAAAACATCAGCATAAGACTCATCACATCCCTCATAAAAGACATTGTTTTAGTTTGTGACTCCCTTTTTTATCATTATTGTTCTGCGTGTTTTGTATGTAACTTCATGTTTCCTTTAGCCCCTGAGTGTTATGGCCTTATACACCCTGTTGCTGGGTCCATTGAAGGCTGATGTCCTTGTTGTGACTGGTGGAGAGAAGAGAGTTGTGAACAGAGATGGTGATATCGTAGAAGATGAGGATAAAGCACCATAAGAGTACCATCATTACCCCATTGTTTTATCCAATTCAAACTGGAAACAGCCTCTTGTTTTTGCCTTACCCTTGACCCTTTTCATATCCCCTTTACATTCTCTTAGAAAAAAAAATTTCCAACCAGATTTTTAACATTAGTTTATTAATGAACAGTGCCATTCTCACCACCACCACAAAAACTAAACAATGTGAACAGCACCAATATGCAACTACCATTCTATTGTAGTCACACACCACAGTATCTGGGAGTCTGTAATTTATTTTATGTCTATTATGATCAGCATATCAGTACATATTTAACCCATAAAGACCCAGTGCTACTTTTGTAGCAGTTCCAAAATTATTTTTTCTTTCTATTTAACTTAATTTAGCACCATTTATTATAGTATTATCCTCTGGGTCCGATTAAGCGAAATTGAACAACATGAAAAAATATAATTGATTGCACATATCATTTAAGCCTATCAAGTGGGCTCATTTTTTAAGCTAAAGATCTGTATTTTATGGAATTGTTACCTTTTTTAAAACACCACTTGTAGAAAAAAAGTTGCAACCGATTTTGTCAATTGCACTTTTACACCATAGCTCGAATTTGACACTAAAAATTAAATTTAAAAAATTTGAAAATGTATTCCCTCTGTTGATTATATTGATGATTGTGAAGTTTCAAGTATTAGATTTTCATTATTTTGTGAAAATTATTGAAATTTATGAGTTTGAACATTTGCGAGTTGCTTAAAAAGCCCTGTCCACATGTAACCACAAAAAAAACCAAAAACGTTTAATTTTCAAGTTTCTATAATTCAGATATTTGAGTGAAACTTTCAGTAAGTAATGATCTTTGATACATTTTGGGTGATGTATACAATGGTAAAGAGTCATCCAGGTGTTACCACATTCTCATGTTATTGAAATTGACTCCAAAATTTATTTTCAGCAGAGTTGAACATAATATCTAAAAGGTTTTGTCATACCCGATATCAATTTCTGTCGAGAACCACATGTTCTGAATGTTTGCATAAAGCTTAAAAAAATTATGTCTGTTTTAAGCCCACGTGTTACTGAGCAGTAATTTGACTTTTTTCATCTAAAAATTTGATCTCCCCAAATTTTGTTATACATAATGCTAAAGTGCTTATAAATACCTACTCAGATATGTATAATATAAGCATATAAGTAACATTGTTTACATGACAGATACTGCTGAACACAAAATGTGTCCATGTGTTACCACTTGATCTGACCCCCCTGTATTTTGCATTACTCAGTGAAAATCTGGTAATTTCCTATATTTAATTTACTGATCATGTAGCTGTTCATTAAAGCTCAGAGTAAATTCAAAGGTTGAAGAAACTGAAAGACAAGTGACTTTTTTTCAGCTAAAATATCATTAACTGAACATGAAAACAAGCGCCTCCAACCACTGTCATTTGTAAAACTGTTTCACCGGTGAATCAACATTGCAGAAGATGACCTCTTCACTCTTCCTGCCTGGGGAAAAGTAATGAAAATCATTTATCTTAATTTACAGGAACCTAAATATCAAGTGACTTATCTTCATGTAACCATGAATATTTTCTAATGTTTTTTATAATAACACAATAAACACATTGCAAAAATAAAATATTAAGAGTATTAAAATGCAATTTGTTTTGTATACTGCTCTGTTTCTACATTAACCCTTATACCCCCGCTGGCATTTTTTCCACATATTTCTTAGGGTTTTTTTAAATTTATTGATCATTTTGTTCCGCTTGTTCCATGAATTTGTACAAGAACTTTTCATTTCAGTCAAATTTCGAAATACTAGGTATTTTACTTTCACATGTCTCTAATACTCTTTTGGTACATTTTACACCCTCTGGACACCTTCATGGAAAAAAATGTGCGTGCAAAAAAAAAAAAAAAAAAAAACACCTATAAAATCGTCATACAACTATTTTTTATTTTTTTTTATTTTTTTTTAGCTTTTTTCAGAAATTTAAAACAACTTGAACTTACTCAAAGCAAGCAAATATTCAATCGTTTTCAGGACTATAAACGTCAGTTTATAATTAGGAATTACTTCTAACAAAAATTAAAACCACACACAAAAAATAAATATTCCACATAATAAATAGTACAGGGCTGGAGCATTTGTGGTCATTACAGTCATGGATATGTCAAAGATTAGCAACAAATTTATTTTTGGATTGCTTATTTAAATTTTGACGCCCACAAAATATCTGCAGATCAATCCGTGTTAAAAATCTGTTTGTGAATAAAAAATATTGACTAAAATTCACACATTGGTCATATTAGCTAACCTCATACCCCTGCAAACATCGTTGGTCTTCAATTAAGAAAAAAGTTAGCAGCCAGACTAACAAGCTAGCTAGTAACGGTTAGTATTAGCTTGTTAGTCTGTAGCGTTAGTTAACGTTTGCCCAATGTAAATATGGTATAAGTGCTGTGCTGCTGTGTGGTAGACAACATTTTCACACATTTTGGTGAAAAGCCAACTCTACAACATATTAACATACCTCTAAAACGACAGATATCCGTAGGTTCATCCATGTCAACAGGTGTAACATGGTACGTAATGTTATTAAATTACTCTGGACTTCCAGGCGGTGAAAAACTAGTTGCCGCTCCACAGCTCTCATTTGTCAAAACTATGCTGACCTGGAATCAGTTGCCAAGGACTCATTTTGCCATTAGTTTAGTAGTCTGGAAAAGAAAACTGACGCTGAATCAGTAGATCACTGTTTGTCCCCTGTATGGCTGTATGGGTTGATGGACAGTGCGAACTACAAATCAGATTAAGGTCTGCTCTAGGGGCGGCCCCTCTAGCCACGCCCCTAGGTACCAGTGGGCATTTGTGGTGAATTTGTAGGTTATACTATGTGTCACAAAAGTTGTCATTTGGGACAATCCTTTATATTAGTCTCTAAAGTGTTATGAGCTGTACCAGTAACAATAAGAAGCACCTCCTGAGGAAACAAGGAAGTGATATTTTAGGTTTTTTGGGGTTTTTTTTCCATTTGATTACCAATGACCTCCAAATAGGTGTTTAGGTGATTGCTAAGGTATGAATTACATGTTTTGCTTGCGTACTTTTTCCTACAATGGTGAGGAAGTAAGAAACGTGCCCAGATATGGTCATTTTTTAAAAGGTTTTGGTAAATTTAAACAAAAAATTGGTTTACATAATTGTCAAGGCATTACATGGTATGACAGTGGACATGGTTTTTCTGAGGCTTTTTCAAATGGTTAATGGTATCCACCAAAGATGTGCTATACCCATAATGGTTAAAAAGCGTATCAAAAAAAAAAAAAAAAAAAAAAAGCATATCATTTTGGACAAGTTTTGGTGAATCATTCAAAAATCACTAATGACATTTATTTAAGTTAAAGTAACTGGCAATAAAACAGATGGTAAAAATGCACAGTCTAGAACACAGAATAAAAATTTATACATAAAAACTGTGGCAGAAGCACATTAAAATAAAATGCTACACAAACAGACATTAGACATAGTGTGTGTCACTTTAAACATAACTCATGAGTGATTGGCCTGAACTCAAACTCCAAACTTAGCTCAGTTTTGTGAAATCCTGCTGGTTTGGAAAACGTTTTCCTTCAGTGCAAATCATTTAGCACTTACATGGAAACTGGGGGGAAAAACACACTCATTTTCTCTGTTGTGGACATTGCTCTCTGGTCTTTTGTATTTTCAATGTAAATATATTCTAATCAGTTTATGTAAATGTTTCTCATGCACACTTCTTGACTGAAATGCAACTCTCATCTCGTATTTCCCAGTTCTAACAATTGTTCACAGAAAAGTCATGTCACAAAAAAACATGTTCTTCTGATCAAACAATAAGAGGCACAATCCAGCTCAGAGAAGAACAGAGCCATCCTGAATTTATGCAACATGGATTTCATGATTTCGCAGGACCTTAATGCAAGAAATATATGACATGGCTACACTATACACACACATTCTATATGCAGGCTGTGGTATTAGGAAAGTTCTCCCCCATACAATTCTGAAAACAAATTGATATAATGAACATCTCTATTAAAAAAGCATATTTTTCGCATACATGCAGTACAAATATGTGTATTATATTCATTTGTTTATATTCTGTTCTTTCTAATCTCATCTTTCGTCCATTTGGTCATTGCTAGTAGTTGAACACATACATTTTCTGTGCATATGTTACTGCGCAATAAAACTGCTACAACAGAGCTATTTTAGATTCGTAACTTCTTGGGCAAACATGTCCACCACAAAGGAGAGTGAGACATGCAACAAGACATATGTATGTATTTTAAACATGAACATTTCCCTTTCCTTCATCATTTCATGACATTGCATAAGAATTTATTTTTATATGTAAACCCATTACAGATTGGTATTACTTCACTGTTCAGAATCCACCATGTTATCTCAGCATAACAGCACATCATAACAGACGTCCACTTCTTTTTCCTGTGGAGAATGGACAAAACACTAGTTTTGACTTTGGTGGGTTTTTTTGCAGCCACAGTGATAGTGGGGGTGAATTCGCTGATTGCAATCTTCAACTACACCACTAGATGACACTAAATATCACACACTGAATCTCTAATACTGGGGTTGAAACTAAAATATTCTTTCATGAAAATCCAAAAATAAAACTCTGTGAATGAAATGCAGGTTAAATTTCAGAGCTCAGTTTCCCTTTTATGAATATGTCATGTTTTATGTCTCCTTGTGGAATATGTTACTGGAAGATTGTTCTTGCCACTTGAGGGTCACTCCACTGACTCTGGCCATGTTTAGTTTGTCATGGAACTGCAAAGCATAACCAAATGACAGATGTTTAGATTTTGACAGGCTGATGAATATGGAATATGAAAGATGACACATCATTTGTCAGGTTGTTTGTTGGAGATTTTACCTTTTTCAAGATGTCTGCTTTGATAACAGGATCATTCAGGTTCACATAGGAGTCCTCCACCTTCATCCTCAGCTTCACTGTCTGCTTCTTCACAACTAAAAAAAAAACAGAAGACAATCCAAACATAACTTTGCTTTGAAACATAAGATTAAACACATATTATTCTACATTAATACAACACTCTCTTTTTCTCTTTTTCACTGAGGGACAGTAAATCACTCACCAGAGGGGGTGTAATGGCAGACAAATCGCCTTCTATTGTCACAGGGTACAAACCTCCATTTTCCTGAATTCTTCAAATATGCAACACCACATATGATCTTCGATGAGCCAAGTGGATTGGAACCACCATACCAGTAGGTGAATGAGAAGCTGCTCCCATCAGACCAGTTGAAGTTTGGATTTCTGAATAAACCAATCCAAGCTGAGCTGTCAGATGGCATAACATTCTGGATCTTCTGGTCGTCACTGGGGTTCTTCACGGTGGCCAGGTCTACGTAGTTGGACCTGCAGTAGCTCTGAGCAGCGGTCCAACTCAGACTTTGACTAATATAAACAAACTGTGTTCCTGCAGGTAAAGTGGGTCTGTGTTATGTTTACATACTGAATTCTGTCTTTTTTCATGATTCTAATATGCTGTTCTGTATGCTTACCTGAGGAACAGATAAATGGATACTGATATTCACAATGATAATCCCCCCATCCCACATTCATTCCAAAGACTACACAGAATTGATCAGCTGCCAAAAAATTTGGTTCAGAAGCAAGTTGCCTCCAGTTTGTGTGTCCAGATTCATTGCCTGTGTATCCATCGGACCACCTCCAGTCCACTTCACTGAACAGACCAATCCACACCTCAGAGATATCTTCAACAAACACTGCGTTGATCAGCTGGTCCACCTCTGAGGAGTTTTCAATAGTGGCCAGGTCTGTGTAATGTCTTCTGCAGTAGGACTGAGCTTCAGTCCAAGTCTTTAATTCATGGACATAGTGGTACTGATGGAGGAGGCATGTGGAGATGCTCCAGACTGTGGAGAGATTTACAGAGTTACATCCCAAGTATTAGTGTGTGTGTGTGTGTGTGTGTGTGTGTGTGTGTGTGTGTGTGTGTGTGTGTGTGTGTGTTGACATATTTAACTCGTCAGCAGCACCAACTACCCATATATCTTTTTACAAACTCAGTATTGAAGATAAGACATAGAACAGTCCAATAAGTGAATACAGAAACACAAGAGAATAAATATATCCTCCTGAGACCAAGAAGAATAAAAGTTTTGGCTTCTTTTTACATTAAATAATTGTCTTGGATGAAAATGCCATGATGCAACAATTTTTCAGATACTTTTTTAACAGTGTATGTCGCCATCTTTAACTTGTATGTTGTGAACTGTGTTAGAATGAAAATTTCATTGTATATTCATGCAGTTAAGAAGTTTCAATATTTTTCCAAAGTACAGACATTATCAACAACTATAAGTGAAAAAATATGACTTGCTGTTAAATTATACTGATTTAGAAAAGAGTTGGGGATCTTCAGCCATTTTCATCCAAGCAGACTGAGACAGACAGAACATAAAACACACACACCACTGCTTGGATTCAAACAGAAAAAAGATAAGATATACATTGAAATGAAATGTTTCCCAGAATACATTTGTATTCTGAATGTTCTGGTTAGTTTGAAGTTCAGTTTCAGAGATCCAATATTCTAAAATAATGAGTACACTTACATGTCATGTTCTGAAACACTGACCTGACAGACAGAAGACACCAAGCCAGATCCTCTCCATCCTGGTGCTGCTCTGTGCTCAGTGAGCTGATGTCCACATATAAAGGAGGGAACACTGCAGAGGTCACCTGGGCCTTTGTGCAAATCAAGTTAGCACTGACATCTAGTATCTGAACTTAAGTGACTCAGGGGTCATTCCTTAGGCAAAAACAGGGATAATGCAAATCCTGTTGTAGCTAATTTACATACAGTCACCTGTATTTCAAGCAAACAGAATAAATATCAGCTTCAGAGCTTTTCTTTTTTCTTGTCCATCAGGATCAGAAACCTGGGTGAACTTACAATCCACTGTACTTTGGCCTGTAGCCTAAATGTGCATACTGGCTGTTGTATGTCTGTAGTGTAAAGTTCAAAGTCATTCATTTCAGATGTTTAATATTATGTACTGTGGTTGATTTGTAAACTACCTGCATCCTGAGATTTGCGGATATTTTTAATATTACATTCATGAGGATGCTGGAGCCTATCCCAGCTACCATCACGTGAATGCAGATTTATTATACGCTGTTAAATAATGTTGTTTTCAGACACATTCCTCTTTTTATTCCTATTTATACACATCAGTAATCACCTTTGACCTGATGCAGTGATTACATACAGAGTCCCAGCTACACTTTTATCAAGAATAAATCCCACTGTCAAAATCAATTCATCAGAGGATGTAAAAATATTTTAGTCCATCTTCATGGGCACCAGTGCTTATATTTAGAATTTCAGTGGTGATGCAGTCTTTACAATCACTCTGATGATGGTTGTTGAATGTTCTTCTGTGTTTTATGTGCATTTACTTCAGTGTGCCATCCTGGATTCTGATTGGCTATAGAGTCACGGAGTTCGGACTCAGGAAGTAAAGTATAAGAGTGAAGTGTATGTGTGTACTGTGTTGGAGCATGTGAAGTGGAATAGTAAAGGTTGACTGCTCTTCTATTATCATTGGTCTGCTCATTCCTTTTATTATGGACACTACAGTGTATCCAGTGCATCATTTACGCAGACCACATTTGCTCTACATTAGTAATTCTGGCAAATTAGTGACAATATCATAAATTTTAACTGAAATGAACAAGGTATTTTCTATATTTTTGGAATATAGCATGGCAAGGTTGAAGAAATTGAAGAAAAGTGACCTACAGTGTATACTACAGTGTATACAGTGCATCATTTACGCAGACCACATTTACTTAAATTTGGCAAATTAGTGACAATATAAAAAGTTTAACTAAAATAAAAAAAAGTTACTTTCTATATTTTAGGAATATAGCATGGCTGTATAATTACACATTTGTGTTTTTACTCTAACACTGTGTTTTAAAAGTGTGGATTGTTTGTTTTTTTGAAGTGTGACTGTTATGGAGAGTACTGATGTGTGTTTTGCATTATGTTGGTGAATGGAGAATAGAGTATGTCACTGGCATATCTGCTGAAGGTGTATGATGAAAGTGACAACAACAATAAAACAACATTTTTTGCTGTCTTGATATCTTTTTGCACTATTGCTGTAAAAATAACTCAATAAAAATCACTTCAGGGGAAAAAAAGGAAGAAGAAGAAGAAGACCAGGCCGTGCTCACAAACTTACATTCTGTGCAAGAAGAATTAGTAATGAAAGTAACCAAGACATCACCATTTATTATAACATGATTGTCTGCATTTAGCGTTTTTCCAGTCAAAATCAGGTATTTTTACACATCTGACTGATGACTGATAATGTAGATGCTCATAAAAGCTCACAGTAAATTCAAAAGTTATATCAAAACAGAGAAGACTGAAGAAAAGGAACTTTTTCTACAAAATCTATCATTGTCTGACATACAAACACACATTTACAACTACTATCCATTATTAAATTACAAAGGCTTTTACTGGTGAATCAGTGTTGCAGCAGATGATGGTGTTTCCATGTTCACTAGGGAGTCTCTGAAACTGCCTTTTAACTGAATTATTTCACTATATTTGTAGGATTAGTGCTACAAAGATTATTAAACATCTATATCAGTAGATATTTTTGGTCACTGGAGTTTTAAGTCTTTTAGAGGGTTAAAATCTTCAACAGTTGAGATGGGAAAGACTGTTGTTACAACTGCAAACTGAGACAAGGAGGGAGACAGCAAAAGGTGCTATGGACTACAGCACTTAACTGCACTTAAATATAATTAACCCTTTCATGCACACTGGTCACTCCAGTGGACAGCTCCTCTACAGCTGTTCTCTTATATATTCATGGGTTTTGTTGTTCTTTTCATTGTTTTGGGTTTTTTTTTTTTCCACATATTTTTATTAAAGTTGTAAGACACTACATATCTTTTCTGACATGAATTGGTAAGATTATGTAGATCTCTCCTGAGCATAAACCCCAGAATCACAAGCCCTCTCCATAGTTTTCACACAATTTATCAGTAAATACATGTTTCTGTGCGTAAAAAATTAAATGTGTGGTGTCCAGCTGAGTGGACATTTTTGCAACTTCATGAAAAATAGGTTCATAGGAATTTTTTTTTTTCCCCATTATTATTTTTTGTATGTATTTTTTACAAAAAAATTTAAATAATTTTTATTTATTTATTTATTATTTATTTATTTTTCAGAAGAAAATTTTCAATCGCATTGTTTTTTTCATGCCTAAAGAGGAATAAAAACACTCAGGAAAAAATTTTGATTAAGGTTCTCATAATTCGTGCATGAAAGGGTTAAAGTAACATACTGTGTAAAAGTCCGCGGTGTGAAGTTTATCTGGTTTTGTGCTTGTATATGGAGGAGATGGAAGATTCAGCTGCTGTTGCAACTGATCTGCTGTGAAAATGAGTCTCCATTTCTGGTGAGTGTCAGCCAGGGGGAGACAGATGACAAGGTAACATAGACCAGCACACCCCAGACCCAGGTGGGACTGGTCCACGCCTCCACATACTACAACAGACAGTGTAGTGGCTTTACCTTTAGCCACTACTACGGTGTGGAAGGGTTCAACCTGTTGTATTTTCGACGTATGCATAAATGAATGTCTGGCTGGGTTTCTTTGTCTTCTTTAGATATGCCAATCCATTTATTCAGCAATATTAGGTCCAAGAGTTCATCACAGTTCACACTTATCTTTCCATATACTTTCTACATATAAAAAAAATAGGCTTCTTAACACAAAAGAAAACTTTGAAAACGCCGACCAACTCAATCCACTTATCTCACGATTTCACGGTCTGAAAATTGTTTGGGGCTGTCCTCACACACCCTGCCCACCTCACACAGCAGGTATATGTAAGTTTGCCACACCCAAACCAACACCCATGATGAGCTGCACCTTTGGCAGTCATCACAGCCGCACCCACTAAACAATTACTAAATTAAGGTCAAAATTAAAAAGAGGAATAAACAAACAAAAATGTATTTTGGCTTCAACAGATGGGGATGGTTAGTGTACAGTCACTTGAAAAGTCTGTGAAAATAGCCTAAATGTGTGGACCAAACACATACTACTAGTGCTGTAGAACTCATAAAGCAGAGATGCCTGGACCTACTTGTCCCCAGTAAGTTCCTACAGCTCCCTGAAATTTAGACAAAAACGGGGTATGCTTTAAATGTGCCAAAATACCTCAAATCACTGGTTTACTCCAACAGTATCAACAGGGATCTGCAACCCATGGCTCTTTAGTATCTCTCTATGGCTCCCCTGGTCAACGAGCATTTATTTATTTATTTATTTGCACATCATAAAACAGCAAGAGAAAATAATAAACAACAACAACATTCAAACAAGTAACATCATTGTCCAGGAGGGGTTAGAAGCCAAAAACAGCTTATATGAATACCTCCCCGGAAATAAACAATACACAGGGAAAAAAAATAAATAATAATAATTAAAAATATAATATAACTGAAATAATAAACTAAAGTAAAAACAATAAAAATACAAATCAAATTATAAATCATCAAATACAAATCAAATGATATACAGCCTTACATTTTGTCATGAATTAGAGTCCTTTTCAGATGCTTTTTAAATAATGATAAAGAAGATAAGGATAAGGAACGAGCATAAGGAACATTTTGAAATGAGCTGAATGAGTCATTACTTTTTAACATTGTTACAGGCTTAAATCTATTCTAACTTTGTCCATCTGCAAAAATGCGAAGGCTATACATATAATAAAATAATTTTTTGACAGCATATGAACCAAAATGTATAATTTTCTTGCCAAATTCAATACAAGATGCTCAATTTGCATTTGTTCGGAGTTTTTCTGTTTAAAAGTAAGCCTTGACACATGAAAGTTGAGCTTTTTCTCTATTACACAATATGATTATGTTTTGGAAATAGTGTACATCTTCAAAAGAATCATACAAATCTTGAATGTTTTTTTTTTTATTTTTTATTACAGTTGTATAATTTCATAAATGCACCAAACATTGCATTATTGTAATGGAAATACAAAATGAAAAAGCAAACTAATCACAAATAGGCTACAGCAGAGGTATGATGGTAAAATGTAGATGGGTTTCAATGTTTTTTTCATGGCTCCAGTCAGATTTCTTTCTTCTTTTTCATGACAAAAATGGCTGTTTAGGTTGTAAAGGTTGCCGAGCCCTGATCTGGACAAAAGAAAAATCCATCTAACTATAATCTATGTAATGTAACAGATGAGCAAATAGCTACACGGTGCAGTTCTAAATCCTCTAGAGCAGGGGTGTCAAACTCATTTTAGTTCAGGGGCCACATTCAGCCCAATTTGACCTAAAGTGAGCCAGACCAATAAAATAACAGCATAAAACGTTATAGATAATGACAACTCTTATTTTTTTCTCTTTGTTTTAGTGCAAAAAACCAAAAACATTAGATTATAAAATATTTACATTTACAAACTATCCAAACAACAAAGACGTGAATAACATGGAAAAACTGACATTTCTTAAGAAAACTATGTTCAGTTTTAACAATATTATGCCTCAACTTCTCTTTCATACATGTGCATCATGGATCAGATCTACAAAGGCACAAAACATTTAGTAACAGGCAGAATATTGTTAAAATTGCACTAAATTTTCTTGAGACATTTCAGGTTATCCACATTTTATTGTTCATGTAAATATTTTCATAATTTAATGTGGTTTTTTGCACTAAAACAAGGAGAACATTTTGAAGTTGTCATTATTCATCAGCATAATGTCATGTTATTTTCCACATTAAACCAAGAAGAAAATTTGGAGTCATTATTTATAGGTTATTATGCTGTTCTTTTACTTGAGATCACATTGGTCTGTATGTGTAAAACAAGTTCAATGTCCTTGGTTGATTATATCTTCAGTGTAATTTTTGCACTTTGCAAGTTCATCCTACAGGCCAGATTGGACCCTTTAGTGGGCTGGACTGCTCTAGAGGATAATAAGTTTTAATTAAAATGAGCAAATTTTAAAAAAAAATTGATTTCCAATAGAAAAGCATACATTATACATCATCACATACCACACTAATTGTACAATAAAATGCAAGCTAACCTCACTGCACACACACACACACACACACACACACACAAAAAAAAAACCTGTAAGAAAAATAAAATAAAAATAATTACTACTACTACTACTACTACTAATAATAATAATAATAATAATAATAATAATAATAATAATGGCACACACAAAGAGAAAAAAAGGAAGCTGTCACACTCAGTAGCTTTACAGATGAATATAATCTATTGTTGCTTGAGAAAGTCCATTAAGGGTGTCCACACCTCGTCGAATAAAATGAGCAAACTTTTCTCTAATTATCAGCCAAATAGCACAGAGCGTTAAATTAAACTATGTATATTGTAGGAATAGGGCTTGACATTCTAATCCCACATTTGACTTTTACAGTGAATCACCAAGATTCCAGATAAAACCAGAGGAAGCTTATGTTTGTTTGTGAATATTCAAATAAAAAAAAAAAAAAAAACAGAACCAGAGTCAACAGGGAGCGGTCTGTGGCAAGGTTCAGTGATTTACACGAACATGTCTGTCACAAATGAGACACAAATGCAAAAGAGAGGAAAATGTTCCTTTACTGTCACCGTTTTATTATTGATATGAAAATCTATTTGATAACAGGGAAGTGGACTTTGTGTGCGTGTCTCGGGCATCACACTAAATCCATACAGAGCTGACTGCTGCAGTTTGGCATAACTATGTGTTTTAGGTCAAAGAAGAGACCAGTGAAAACAGCAAGTTGGTAGGACCAATATTTTGGGAGATATTAGTAATTTTGGAATATAATAGCCTTATAATCACGTTACTAAGGCCATGATGGTTGACATGAAGCACAGTACCACGCTGCATGACAGGAAATAACGTTAAAAAGGGGAACGATGCATTTACTAACTTCAGTCCCTAGATATTGATAATAAAATATTAATTGTCTTTTAAATTTTAAAGAATGATTAACCAAACAATTTTTATGTCAGTGCTTATAAAATAGGGACTAACATCTTTTCCCAAAAGTCTGCTCCTCCCAGCATCAAAACTACCACATCTAGAACCCATGTTTCCACACAAGTCAATGCACTGGTATTATATAACTGTGTATGGATTAATCATAAACCGATGCTTTCAAAAAGCCCTCGACTTAAAGTCCCCATTGGATAATGTTAAATACTATTCGACAGTGTTGTAGTGGTCCCTGAAGAAGTGGGTATACTCTCAATTTTTGCCCCCCTTTTTGTTTTTTTTTTGGAGTCCAGAAAAACGCCGTTTTCGAAACAGTGACATGTAAAACTACTCTATTTAGTTTACCCAAAAATCCATCAGAAGTATTTGCTCACTATTATAACATTATCATGACTTGATCAGGAACAGTTTGTAGGTATTACTGGTCACATAAGCAGCTGCATGAATGGAAATGTATTCGACATGAGACAAACATAGGATAACATTAGCCTTTCATAATGTTAGCCTTTCATAACGTTAGCCTACTTGCATAGTTTAACTATTGGTGACAACATCTCTCCTCTAGATGTGCAGTCATATGACCAATAGTTTAAAACAGTGACTCATTCTGAAACGCCCCTAAAACTTACAACAGAATTATGTATTTCATTAAAGTAGGTTCTCTTGAGATGTGTCACTCATTTGAAATATGTTTATTCTGCCTTTCTTGTTCACATTTCCAATAATTGCACGTCTTTCAATGAGACATGTAGTGACCTGTCAATCAACTGGGGTGGCACTGGCACCCGTGGTGTCCAATCAGATTCCAGAGGCAGCCAACGCTAAGCAGAGCCCTGGCTCTGGCACTAAATCAGCGATATCTTCCTTGGCATGACCCGCCCTACTCTGCCCCTGATTGGCTCATCAGTCCTCATGCCTAAAGTTAACCAATCTAATCAGTGAAGGTACATACAGGAAAATCTGTCAAAACTGAAACGTCTTATTTTAGTAAACCTTCACCAAGCCACAAACTGTCAAAATCAATCTGTTCAACTGTGTCCAAGCACTGTTCTTATGTTCATTGGTGTATTTTTTTTTATGTTTATTACATTGAACTACATTTTGTGACAAGGAAATGTCTATGATGTTTCAGTAAACTGCATTTTGATGGTTAATAACAGCAATGAAAGGCTGGAAAAAAATAATGTTATAATGCCAAATCCTTTAATGTTCCTGTTTCACCCACTGAGATTCAGCTGATGTGAAAGGTTTCAGAGACGGGGTGTTACTCTGCACAGCATTCTAATGAAAAACAGTGGAAGTTCAGGTTCAGAGCTCAGTTTTCTTTTTGTTTTTTTTCTGGCGATGTTCCTTCATCTTGTGGAAAACTTTCCCATCAGGCTGTTCTCCCCACTTCAGAGTCACTCCAGTCATATTCAGTTTTTCCTGCAGCTGTGAAAATGTGTATAAAATGAAATGAAATTAACCTTAAGAAATACAACAAATGTAAATTATCACACATGCAGCTGAGTATTAAAGCGTGATGGACAGATGTGTCTTTTAGGAGAAGCTGAACCTGTATTTTCCTGTATTCATTAAATGGGTGGAGGTGCGGTATTCAAGTCCAACCTCATTAAACTGTGTTATATGTGCTACATAAGGTTAGAGAGAGAAGGAGGGGATTGGTCAAATATATACTGGTTGCTACTGGTGAAGATCCAGCAGTAGTTTCAGTTTTTTTGTTGGAGACTTGACCTTTTTCAGGATGTCTGCTCTGATAACAGGATCATTCAGGTCCACAGAGGAGTCCTCCACCTTCATCCTCAGCTTCACTGTCTGCTTCTTCACAACTAAAGGAAAACAGAAGACAACATAACATTGCATTGAAAGTGTTCCTCTTTACAGTCATGGAAAAAATTATTAGACCACCCCTTATTTTCTTCAGTTTCTTGTTCATTTTGATGCCTGGTACAACTAAAGATACATTTGTTTGGACAAATATAATGATAACAGAAAAAATAGCTCCTAAGAGTTTAATTTCAGAGCTGATATCGAAACATTTTCCATGTTTTCTTGATAAAAACCAAAATCACTTCAGTTCTTACATCAATATCTATGGCATTGTACTGACAAGAACAGTGCTTTTAGGCATTCCATGTTTTCTTTTCTGTCTGTTTTAGTCACATGATACACACAGGAGGTAGTACTTGATTGCATAACCATTGTTTTTGATGACTTTTGATGGTCTAATATTTTTTTCTGCGACTGTATAGACAGTAGTTCAACATGCTCTCTTTTTCACTGAGGGACAGTAAATCACTCACCAGAGGGGGTGCCATGGCAGACAAATGGTCTTCTGTTGTCACAGGGTACAAACCTCCATTTTCCTGAATTCTTCAAATATGCAACACCACATATGATCTTCAATGAGTTAAGAGGATTGAAATCATCATACCAGTAGGTGAATGAGAAGCTGCTCCCATCAGGCCAGTTGAAGTTTGGATTTCTGAATAAACCAATCCAAGCTGAGCTGTCAGATGGCGTAACATTCTGGATCATCTGGTCGTCACTGGGGTTCTTCACGGTGGCCAGGTCCACGTAGTTGGACCTGCAGTAGCTCTGAGCAGCGGTCCAACTCAGACTTTGATTAATATAAACAAACTGTGTTCCTGCAGGTAAAGTGGGTCTGTGTTATGTTTACATACTGAATTCAGTCTTTGTTCATGATCCTAATATGCTTTGCTGTATGCTTACCTGAGAAACAGATAAATGGAAGTCCTTCTTCACAGCCATAATCCCACCATCCAGATGAACAATAGAATACACAGAATTGATCAGCTGCCCAAAAATTTGGTTCAGACCAACCTGCACACCAGCGTCTGTATCCAGATTCATTGCCTGTGTATCCATCGGACCACCTCCAGTCCACTTCACTGAACAGACCAATCCACACCTCAGACACACTTTTATCAGACACTGCGTTGATCAGCTGGTCCACCTCTGAGGAGTTTTCAATAGTGGCCAGGTCTGTGTAATGTCTTCTGCAGTAGGACTGAGCTTCAGTCCAAGTCTTTAATTCATGGACATAGTGGTACTGATGGAGGAGGCATGTGGAGATGCTCCAGACTGTGGAGAGATTTACATCAGAAGGATGAGTCCATCTGATTACATGGAACTTGTTAGTGGCTCAAACTAACCATCAAATCAATTAATCAATCAGTGGATCAATCAGTAATTACTTTTTTCAAGACACAGAACACTGTGATAGGTTGATACAGAAACACAAGAGAATAAATCTCCAACAAAAGCAGAATAATTAAGCATGATTTTAGAAAAATATGAACCAAACTCTACAAAAAGACATTTGTACAAATGTTTTCACCTGGGTTGGTAGTGTGTTCCATTAAACCTTTTATCTGACAAGCTCAATATGAATTAATTCAGAGTCATTAAGTCAGTAAATACACTTTTCTACTCAGCAAATTCTGGTCTTTGGAATAACCTCCGTGCGAGTTAAAATCAACTCGATTTAAGTGTACATGTGAGACCATTGAAAACACTCTGTAGGAATTGGTAGCACCAACTTTCGAGGCTTGATCAACCTCCACTGCTGCAGAACTGCTTTAAGTTGTTAACCCATCTCTTGTTCACCTTTTTGTATTATTCTGAAATGTACATTATTTTTCAGTTTTGTTTAACCTTACCTTTTTTTTTTTTTTTTTTTTTTTACCTCTGGCAGTTCACTGCTTACCTTTGTACCATTTCAACCTGTTCATTGGACTGGAACTGCTTGAATTTCAATACAAAACTGGAAAAATTGGGGTGTTCTAAAACTTTTGACCGGTAGTGTTATTTTATATATTCTTTGCTATAGCCTCAGCCTTTACTACCCACTAATCTCTACAGAGAAAATGAATAGTATGCTGTTTCAGGCCAAATCCTTCAAGGCATCAACATCTTTTGTATATGCATAAGACAGAAATAGTGCAAGTAACGCACAAAGTACCTGCAAAGGGTGGATATACTGCAAACTGTGTTTCCAAGCAGACAGCACTAATGTAGTGTACATCAAAACACATGTCATTTACTTGTCTGGAGCACTGAAACCTAAAAGGTGTTGGTGATCAGACTCTTTATAACACATAAATATATCTTTATTAAACCCATAATCCCAGAGTGCACAATCGTAGAGCTGATACTGATACTGCTACTGATACGGTGTTAACAAACTTCCTGCTGCTGTGTTGTTCATGAATACACACAGTCACTTTTGGCCACGCAGCTGTGACCCCAAACATCCCATGACATTATTTTAAGTGATGGATGTGTTGTAACTGGACTTTATTTTGATCGACATTTCAGTAGATTTCGTTACGGCCGTGTTCAACGTGTCCCAATACTTTTGTCAATGTAGTGTATGACTTAGGCAGTTATGCTACGAGGCTAACGATATTCCTCTTCACTCTGATGTCATTCATAATGTTTGTACATATAAACTATATTTTAACACAGCAGTTTTGACCATATTTATAAGTGTGGCATCTTACTCCAGAGCGGGGGTCTGGGGACCAAAACCGGGCCGCCAAGAAGTCCAATCTGGCCCACGAGATGAATTTACGAAGTGCGAAAAATTACACAGAAGACATTAAGAATCAAAGGTGTTAAACTCATTTTAGTTCAGGTTCCACATACAGACCAATATGATCTAAAGTAAAATAGTACCATAATAACCTATAAATAGCAACAACTCCATTTTTCTAGGTTCAGCTGGACTAGTTTTACTCTTTTGAAGCAAAACTAGTCCAGCTGAACCTCGAAGAACTACCAAGAAGAAAAAACGACCTGGACAAATTGAATGAGAAACTGTTCTTATTTTACTTCCAAACTCCAAATTTTTAAACAATATTATGCTTGTTACCAAATAATATATAAAAATATATATATATTATTATAAATTATTATTATAAATTATTATATATAATATACATATATATATATATATATATATATATATATATATATATATATATAATATAATGATATAGTAAGTAGTATAAGTTTTTTTTATTGCACTAAAACAAAGAGAACTAGAAAAGCACTCGGAGAGTGCAGACCTCCACCAAGGCAGATCAGGCCCCCCCCCAACACCACCAAAATTTAGTCATTTGTTCCTTGTGTCAGTATCAACCTTTCCTGAAAATTTCATCCAAATCTGTCCATAACTTTTTGAGTTATCTTGCTAACAGACAGACAGACAGACAGACAGACAGACAGACAAACCCCCGATGAAAACATAACCTCCGCAGTTACACTTGGCGGAGGTAAAAATTTGTCATTATTTATAGGTTATGATGCTTTTACTTTACTGGTCCCACTTGAGATCTAACAGGGCTGAATGCAGTTTCTGGAAGAAATGAGTTTGACACCCCTGCTCTAGAGGAATCCATACCCCCAGGTCTACTGACAGAATATCACAGTGCTATGGAAGATTGGCCATGAGAATGTCTTTTTTCAATTAGACCGATAAATAAGTTTCAAATATTATTTTTAAGTCTACTTTTAACCCATAAAGACCCAAACATTCACCAACAACCAAAACCATCTGCTGATGTAAACTGTTTAATACCTGTTTATCCATTAATCCTATCAATGCATGTAAATAATTGGTGTAAAATGCAGTTCTGCATCTTTTCATGGTCATCAGATATGACCCATGTGGACGTTCAGAGGCTCCATAGTTACCGTGGAAACACTGTTATTTTCTACAATATTGATTCACCAGTAAAACAGTGGATTGAAACACATGTTCAGTTAATGATATACTTTACTACAAAAAAGTCATGTTTTTGTCAGTATTCTCGGTTTTTGATACAATAACTCAATTTTAATGAGATTTTATGAACATCTACATGATCGGTGAATTAAATTAAGGAAAATACCTGATTTATACTTAAAAAAAAATATCCAGAGCATAATATTAAAATAAATGATGGTGAATCAGTTAAGAAAGATTAAAAAAAAAAAAAAGAAAAGTAAAAATTCATTTGGGAACTGCCACAAAAGTAGCTCTGGGTCTTTATGGGTTAACTTGACAATGACACTGACTTACTGATTTGACTGCATTTTTACCATTTTTGAATAACGAACACAGACATAATAAACATTTCACTGACCTGAGAGACATAACACAGCCAATAAGATCCTCTCCATTCTGCTGCTGTTTTGTGGGCTGAGTGGACTGATATTCACATATAGATGGACAAACACTGATGAGTTAACCCTTTAACTGCCAGCTCAACCATATGGTTGAGTTACTCATCAGGTTCCTTATCAGGTTCCTCTTAGTCTGGTAGTTAAAGGGTTAAGTGGTGTCATTATGCAAATCACTCCAACACCCAGGCCTCTTCTGTTTGTTTTATAGAAACCCATGAAGCAACAGAAGTGATGATGCCAATGTTTAGCTGCTTTACATAGACGTCAAACATACTGTACATCTTTGTCATTTAGAAAGGCTTTCAGAGAAATACAAGTTTTCAAAGATTCAGAGTTGACTTTTTCATCAGGATAGGAGAGATGTAAAAAGTGTAAACTGTTTAACTTTGTCAAACAGCTTTGTGTCTCCACATTCAGATTGCATGAGGTGAAATATAAACTATTTATCTGTGTTTTAAGAGTTTCTTATCTTTCCTACACACTTTACTCATCTGTCTGTACTTTACTGTGTCTTCAAATAGATAAAGACTAACAGTCACCAAACACACTCAAAGCACTGGGAAGAAGGGAGTCCTGGAACATTTCAATGGTTACAATCGATTTATTAATAACAAGAGGAAAGTGTAGTTTGACACAGCTCCACAAACTGTCATCCCAAAACTCATCAGCTGTCAGTTTCTAAACATTGTCCTTAAAATTATTTTAGTAGCATTTACACCTGTTTACAAAACCCTAAAATCAAAATCCAATAACTGGGACTAATCAGACAATTGTAATAATAGGAATCCGATGTATTTACATTAGACTAGATTAGATTAGATATATCGATCCCACAATGGGGAAATTCAGCGGTAAAGGCAGCAACAGAATAAAGAGCACATGCATAAAGATGGTGCAAAAAACAAGATGGTGCGAAAACAAACAAGATAAAATAATAATAATAATAATAGTAAGAAGAAAAGCACTCAGAGAGCGCAGACCTCCGCCAAGACAGATCTGTGCCCCCCCCCCCCCCCCCCCCCAATCACCACCAAAACTGAATCATTTGTTCCTTGTGCCAGTGTCAACATTTCCTGAAAATTTCATGAAAATCCATCAATAACTTTTTGAGTTATCTTGCTAACAAACAAACAAACACGCAAACACACAAAGCACAGTGGTCACAATACCTCCTGGTGGAGCTAATAAGCACATGCACTTCAGAATGTGACAATTGAAAAACCCTTGTTTACATGTTTCAGTCCATTATTACCTCCGCAAGCAAGATAATTCAAAAAGTTATGGATGGATTTTCATGAAATTTTCAGATAATGTTGATAGTGGCACAAGGAACAACTGATAACATTTTGGTGGTAATGGGGGGGGGTCTGCGCTCTCCGAATTCTTCTCTAGTTGGAGTTTTTATACTCATGTGCAGATGTAGTAGAACAAAATAAATCAGATTAACAGGTACACATGCACATAGACATCAGAGCATGGACAAAGTCTACCATAGGTGTGTTAATCTGATTTCTCTGCTGCTCTCTGATAAAGACTATCACATTGTGCTGTTTACATGATCATTGGAATAATCTGAAATTAGATAATGATCAGATGTTAAGTATGTTTTTCAGCTGCTGAAATTCTTCGCTTCAAAAATGGGGAAACAACTGGTTCCAGGTACAACAAACCCCGCCCCTCACACGTATTGTATTTTATTTTGGCATGGATCCAGCTGATGTCATCATGTCTATGTGTGTGCTGATGTCAGCATATCAGTTGCCTCTATATATGTGGCAAGTCTGAAGTAAATAGAAACAAAATTGATGTTTTTATGAACATTTGAAATTTCACCCATTGTAAGTAAATGGGAAAAAAAGATTTTAAAAATTCATTAAAAAAATTCATTTTGACCTACTTTTCCTGAAATGTAATGACATTTTTTCCGGGTCACTGGCAATCTATAAACCCAATTTGGTACGAATTCAACCAATAGTTTTGCTGTTAGAGTGTTAACAAAGAAACAAACCAAACCAAAAATGATTCCCTTTGCCTCTCCTTCAGGGGGTGGGGTGATAATCAGAATAACATTTACTTAAAAACTCAAATGATCAAGGGATTTTCAGTAAAGTGCAGGTTAAATTTCAGAGCTCAGTTTTCTTTTCTTTCATTTTCAGAGGATGTTTCTTCTCCTTGTGGAACACTTTCCCATCAGGCTGTTCTCGCCACTTCAGGGTCACTCCAGTCATGTTCAGTTTGTCCTGCAGCTGTGAAACAAAAATGGGAAAAAAAAACATAAACAAACAACTTGATTTCATAAAAGAAAATAAAACAGAGAAAATACCACATGGACACACTGATGAATATGAAAGATGACAGACAGATCATTTTTTCCAGTTGTTTGTTGGAGACTTGACCTTTTTCAGGATGTCTGCTCTGATAACAGGATCATTCAGGTCCACAGAGGAGTCCTCCACCTTCATCCTCAGCTTCACTGTCTGCTTCTTCACAGCTAAAGGAAAACAGAAGACAACATAACACTACACTGAAAGTTTTCCTCTTTACAATCGTGGAAAAAAAATTATTAGACCACCCCTTGTTTTCTTCAGTTTCTTGTTCATTTTAATGCCTGATACAACTAAAGGTACATGTGTTTGGACAAATATAATGATAACAACAAAAATAGCTCCTAAGAGTTTAATTTCAGAGCTGATATCGAGAAATTTTCCATGTTTTCTTGATAATAACCAAAATCACTTTAGTTCTTACATCAATATCTATGGCATTGTACTGACAAGAACAGTGCTTTTAGGTGTTCCATGTTTTCTTTTCTGTCTGTTTTAGTCACATGATACACACAGGAGTTAGTACTTGATTGCATAACCATTGTTTCTGATGACTTTTGATGGTCTAATCATTTTTTCTGTGACTGTATAGACTGTAGTGCAGCATGCTCTCTTTTTCACTGAGGAACAGAAAATCACTCACGGATGGAATGGCAGACAAATGGTCTTCTGTGGTCACAGGGGAAAAACCTCCATTCTCCTGAATGATGGTGTTCCAAAGATGTAACACCACATATGATCTTCGATGTGCCAAGTAGATTGGAACCACCATACCAGTAGGTGAATGAGAAGCTGCTCCCATCAGACCAGTTGAAGTTTGGATTTCTGAATAAACCAATCCAAGCTAACTGGCCAGATGGCGTAACATTCTGGATCTTCTGCTCGTCACTGGGGTTCTTCACAGTGGCCAGGTCTACGTAGTTGGACCTGCAGTAGCTCTGAGCAGCGGTCCAATTCAGACTTTGATTAATATAAACAAACTCTGTTCCTGCAGGTAAAGTGGGTCTGTGTTATGTTTACATACTGAATTCAGTCTTTGTTCATGATCCTAATATGCTTTTCTGTATGCTTACCTGAGGAACAGATAAATGGAAAGTGACCGTCACAGCGAATATCCCACCATCCATATGAACGATAGAGTACACACAGTTCAGTGGCTCCCTTAAAGTCTGGTTCCGACCAATCTGGATCCCAGTGTCTGTATCTAGATTCATTGCCTGTGTATCCATCGGACCACCTCCAGTCCACTTCACTGAACAGACCAATCCACACCTCAGACACACTTTTATCAGACACTGCGTTGATCAGCTGGTCCATCTCGAAGGAGTTTTCAATAGTGGCCAGGTCTGTGTAATGTCTTCTGCAGTAGGACTGAGCTTCAGTCCAAGTCTTTAATTCATGGACATAGTGGTACTGATGGAGGAGGCATGTGGAGATGCTCCAGACTGTGGAGAGATTTACATCAGAAGGATGAGTCCATCTGATTACATGGAACTTGTTTGTGGCTCAAACTAACCATCAAATTAATTAATCAATCAGTTGATCAATCAGTATTTTTTTTTTTTTTTTAAGAAATAGAACGATGCGATTGCATGTAACATTAAACCTTTTATCTGACAAGCTCAATATGAAATTAATTCAGAGTCATTAAGTCAGTAAATACAGTTTTTTATGAGATTTCTCTGAACAGCTTGAAAAGTGCAAACTACAGTTTTAGTTACCATGGAAACACTGTCATCTTCTACAACACTGATCCACCGGTAAAACCCATGGAGTTGGATCAATGACAGTAGATGGACACACTTCGATTCTGTGCAGTTAATTATATATTTTACTAAAAAAGTCACATTTTCTTCAGTTTTCTCTGTTTTTGATATAATACCCGGCAACTTTCATCAGAGATTTTATGAACATCTACATGATCTGTGAATTAAATAAAGGAAAATACCTGATTTAGACTTAAAGAATGATTTATACAGAGCATAATATTAGAATAAATGATGATAAATGAGTTAAGAAAGGTTAAGAAAAAGAAGAAAAATTCATTTGGGAACTGCCACAAATGTAGCACTGGGTCTTTATGGGTTAATTTGACAATGATGCTGACTTACTGATTTAATTGTTTTGTTTTTTTTTGTTTGTTTTTTTTTTTTACCATGTTTTAAAATAATTAAAACAGACATAATATTAAACATTTCACTGACCTGAGAGACATAAGACAGCCAGTAAGATCCTCTCCATTCTGCTGCTGTTTTGTGGGCTGAGTGGACTGATATTCACATATAGATGAACAACCACTGATGAGTTAAGTGGTGTCATTATGCAAATCACTCCAACACCCAGGCCTCTTCTGTTTGTTTTATAGAAACCCATGATGCAACAGAAGTAATGATGCCAAAGTTTAGCTGCTTTATATAGACGTCAAACATACTGTACATCTTTGTCATTTAGAAAGGCTTTCAGAGAAATACAAGTTTTCAAAGATTCAGAGTTGACTTTTGTCATCAGGATAGGAGAGATGTAAAAAGTGTAAACTGTTTAACTCTGTCTAACAGCTTTGTGTCTCCACATTCAGATTGCATGAGGTGAAATATAAACTATTTATCTATGTTTTAAGAGTTTCTTATCTTTCCTACACACTTTACTCATCTGTCTGTACTTTAGTCTCTCTTCAACTAGATAGACTAACAGTCACCAAACACACCCAAAGCACTGGGAAGAAGGGAGTCCTGGAACATTTCAATGGTTACAATTGATTTATTAATAACAAGAGGAAAATGTAGTTTGACACAGCTCCACAAACTGTCATCCCAAAACTCATCAGCTGTCAGTTTCTAAACATTGTCCTAAAATTATTTTAGTAGCATTTACACCTGTTTACAAAACCATAAAATTAAAATCCAATAACTGGGACTAATCAGATAATTGTTATAATAGGAATCTGATGTATCTAGATTAGATTAGACTAGACTAGATTAGATTAGATTAGATTAGATTAGATTAGATTAGATTAGATTAGATTAGATATATCGATCCCACAATGGGGAAATTCAGCGGTCAAGGCAGCAACAGAATAAAGAGCACATGCATAAAGATAGTGCAAAAAACAAGATCGTGTGAAAACAAATAATATAAGATAAATAATAATAGTAATAAGTACATGCACTTTAGAATGTGATAGTTGAAAAACCCTTGATTACATGTTTCAGTCCATTATTACCTCCGCAAGCAAGATAACTCAAAAAATTATGGATGGATTTTCATGAAATTTTCAGGAAAGGTTGGCAGACAGGGGAGACAGACTGATCAGCCTTGGCGGAGGTCTGTGCTCTCCGAATGCTTTTCTAGTTGGATTTTTTATACTCGTGTGCAGATGTAGAACAAAATAAATCAGATTAACAGGTACACATGCACATAGACATCAGAGCATGGACAAAGTCTGCCATAGGTGTGTTAATCTGATTTCTCTGCTGCTATCTGATAAAGACTATCACATTGTGCTGTTTACATGATCATTTGAATAATCTGAAATCAGATAATGATCAGATGTTAAGTATGTTTTTCAGCTGCTGAAATTCTTCGCTTAAAAAATGGGGAAACAACTGGTTCCAGGTACAACAAACAAACTTATTTTGGCATGGATCCAGCTGATGACATCATGTCTATGTGTGTGCTGATGTCAGCATATCAGTTGCCTCTATATATATGGCAAGTCTGAAGTAAATAGAAACAAAATTGATGTTTTTATGGACATTTGAAATTTCACCCATTATAAGTAAATGGGAAAAAAAGATTTTAAAAATTCATTAAAAAAAATCATTTTGACCTACTTTTCCTGAAATGTAATGACATTTTTTCTGGGTCACTGGCAATCTATAAACCCAATTTGGTACGAATTCAACAATAGTTTTGCTGTTAGAGTGTTAACAAAGAACCAAACCAAACCAAAAATGATTCCCTTTGCCTCTCCTTCAGGGGGTGGGGTGATAATCAGAATAACATTTACTTAAAAACTCAAATGATCAAGGGATTTTCAGTAAAGTGCAGGTTAAATTTCAGAGCTCAGTTTTCTTTTCTTTCATTTTCAGAGGATGTTTCTTCTCCTTGTGGAACACTTTCCCATCAGGCTGTTCTCGCCACTTCAGGGTCACTCCAGTTATGTTCAGTTTGTCCTGCAGCTGTGAAACAAAAATGGGGGAAAAAAAACATAAACAAACAACTTGATTTCATAAAAGAAAATAAAACAGAGAAAATACCACATGGACACACTGATGAATATGAAAGATGACAGACAGATCATTTTTTCCAGTTGTTTGTTGGAGACTTGACCTTTTTCAGGATGTCTGCTCTGATAACAGGATCATTCAGGTCCACAGAGGAGTCCTCCACCTTCATCCTCAGCTTCACTGTCTGCTTCTTCACAGCTAAAGGAAAACAGAAGACAACATAACACTGCATTGAAAGTGTTCCTCTTTACAGTCGTGGAAAAAAATTATTAGACCACCCCTTGTTTTCTTCAGTTTCTTGTTCATTTTAATGTCTGATACAACTAAAGGTACATTTGTTTGGACAAATATAATGATAACAACAAAAATAGCTCCTAACAGTTTAATTTCAGAGCTGATATCGAGACATTTTCCATGTTTTCTTGATAATAACCAAAATCACTTCAGTTCTTACATCAATATCTATGGCATTGTACTGACAAAAACAGTGCTTTTAGGTGTTCCATGTTTTCTTTTCTGTCTGTTTTAATCACATGATACACACAGGAGTTAGTACTTGATTGCATAACCATTGTTTCTGATGACTTTTGATGGTCTAATAATTTTTTCTGTGACTGTATAGACTGTAGTGCAGCATGCTCTCTTTTTCACTGAGGGACAGTAAATCACTCACGGATGGAATGGCAGACAAATGGTCTTCTGTTGTCACAGGGTAAAAACCTCAATTTTCCTGAATTCTCCATAGATGTAACACCACATATGATCTTCGATGAGCCAAGTGGATTGTAATCATCATACCAGTAGGTGAATGAGAAGCTGCTCCCATCAGACCATTTGAAGTTTGGATTTCTGAATAAACCAATCCAGCTCTGGCTGTTTGATGCCGTAATATTCTGGATCTTCTGCTCGTCACTGGGGTTCTTCACAGTGGCCAGGTCTACGTAGTTGGACCTGCAGTAGCTCTGAGCAGCGGTCCAACTCAGACTTTGATTAACATAAACAAACTCTGTTCCTGCAGGTAAAGTGGGTCTGTGTTATGATTACATACTGAATTCTGTCTTTTGTCATGATCCTAATATGCTGTTCTGTATGCTTACCTGAGTAACAGATAAATGGAAACTTATATTCACAGAAAACATCCCACCATCCAGATGAATGATATCTTACACACCATTCAGCAGCTGACTTAAAATTTGGTTCAGACCAAATTGGATCCCAGCGTCTGTATCCAGATTCATTGCCTGTGTATCCATCGGACCACCTCCAGTCCACTTCACTGAACAGACCAATCCACACCTCAGACACACTTTCACCAGACACTGCGTTGATCAGCTGGTCCATCTTGAAGGAGTTTTCAATAGTGGCCAGGTCTGTGTAATGTCTTCTGCAGTAGGACTGAGCTTCAGTCCAAGTCTTTAATTCATGGACATAGTGGTACTGATGGAGGAGGCATGTGGAGATGCTCCAGACTGTGGAGAGATTTACATCAGAAGGATGAGTCCGTCTGACAATAACTATAATTTGTAAGTTTAAACACATTTATGACCCCGCCCCCCAAAGGCTGGTTTGGTTTGTTTGTTTGTTAACACTCTAGCAGCAAAACTGTTGGTTGAATTCCTACCAAATTGGGTTTATAGACTGCCAGGGACCCAGAAAAACATGTCATTACATTTTAGGAAAAGTAGGTCAAAGTTCTTTTTTTTTAAAATGCATTTTAAACAAGAAAGTTTTCTTCTCCCATTTTCTTATAATGGATGAAATTTCACGTCTATAAAAACATTAGTTTTGTTTCAGTTTACTTCAGACTTGGAACATATATAGAGACAATTGATATGCTGACGTCAGCACATGCATCGACATGATGACATCAGCTGGATCCATGCTAAAATAAGTTACAATTCGTGCAAGGGGCGGGGTTTGTTGTGCCTAGAACCACTTATTATTTTAGATTTAATTGTGTGTCACAAAAACTAGAAAATAAGACATATATTACTAAAACATTTCTAAATCTCTTTATAATGTATTTCATCAAATCAAAGGGTAACATATGTTTAATAGTTGTAGCTGTTGTACATTATTTTGTCAAATATTTCACTGACCTGAGACGTAAAACACCCATACTGAGAGTCTTTCCATCCTGGTGCTGCTCTGAGTTCTGAATGACCTGATGTCCACGTAGAAATGGTCAAACACTGTGGAGTCCACCTGTGTTTCTGAGTAAATCAAGTCACCAATGAGGTTATCATCACCTCACCTGTGTAGTGGACTTCTCAAGTTAGCTTAGGTCTCATTCTTTATGCAAAAGCAGTGGTCATGCAAATCTGACATATACTTTACATACACTGTCTTTAGGTTTACATGCTCTGTAAACATACACCTTAACATTTATCCCTCTATCGAAGCAACAAGAGTGCTAAGAAAACTAATGCTGTAGAGTTTAGACTTCTAATTAAATGATAATAATAAACACAGGTTGGATTCAGATGGAGGAAAAAAAATCAGATTTGTGATAAAGTTGAACATATCAAAAACTGTGTATTTCTTAAATGTTTGTGTAAAACTATAGATCCTGATATAATGTTAGCTGTGTGGACCTACTCACAATACAAAACCCCCCCAAAACAACTCTTATCAACAAAGTACACTGAATTTTTTTATTTATTAGGAATGTAATGAGCTTTACCACAGCTCTATAACATCATTTAAGTGAAATAATTATGCTGAACATTACATACAGCCTGACAACCAGCGTATACGCCAGGGGGGTCAAGCTCATTTTAGTTCAGGGCCCACATTAAGCCAAATTTGATCTGAAGTGGGTCAGACCAGTGAAATAATAACATAATAATATATAAAAAATGTCAACTCCAAACTTTCCTCAATGTTTTAGAGCGAAAAAAGTCAAATTATGCAATGAAAATATTTACATCTACCAACTATCCTTTAAAACAATGTGAATAACATGAACTGAAATTTCTTTAAAAAAAACTTGGTGCAAGTTTAACAATATTCTGTCTCAGTTTATCATTTACACATGTAAATTGAAACTTACAGATCACAGTGGATCTACAAATACACAAAACTTTTAATAACAGACAGAATAGTCGTAAACTTGCATTTCAGATGAAGTGGTGTTAGTTTAGATTAGTTCATTATGGGCGACTGTGGCTCAGTTGGTAGAGCGGGTTGTCCAATGATTGAAGGGTTGGCAGTCCAGAATCCCGGTTCCACGTGCCGAAGTGTCCTTGGGCAAGACACTGAACCCTACATTGCTCCCAGTACGGCCTTTTTTTTTAATTCAAAATATATAGTTTTTTTGATGCACCCTGTATAAGTGCAGTCCGTTTATCATTACAATGGGACCTGTCAGTGGGTGGGACATATTCTGCAGCAAGGAAACATTTTGTCCTCGAAACTGATCTGTTAAAAACTTACAAAATGTTCAAGAGTAGGGATGGGTACCTACCAAACAGTCTGAAAAAAACAAAACCAAAAAAAAAAAAAACCCTGATCCTCAACCAATGGAGTATCTCTGAGTTCAGAACATTATCACCCCCTGTCTAATGTTGTATAGTTCCTCTTTTTCCACAAAACCAGCTCTGACCCGAGGCCTCGACTCCACCAGACCTCTGAAAGTGTACTGTGGTATCTGGACCAAGACGTTAACATCAGATCCCTGAAGTCCTGGTAGTAGAGATCTGGACCTCCATGGATCAGTTTTATTTGTCCAACACCTCCCACAGATGAACAATAGTCCTGATGTTGGGATGTCTTTCCTCAGTCCATTTTTGGTCGGTTCTAACCACTGCAGACCAGGAACACCCAATTAAACCTGCAGTTGTGGAGATGTTCTGACCCAGTCAACACCGTTACAGTATGAACCTGGTCACTCAGTTCATTTTTTTTTTTCAATCTATTTTTTATTTATTTATTCATTTTCTTTCTTTCTTTCTTTCTTGTTTATTTTATATGTACTTCTATTTATTTTCTTTTCCCCCTAAGCTTCTTTCTATACTACTATTTAAAAACCCTTTTCTGATTTCTCACTTCTGTATATATATATATATATATATATACACACATATATGTGTGTGTGTGTGTGTGTGTGTGTGTATATATATATATATATATATATATATACATAACTTTGAATACACTCTCAATAATGTTATGTCCTCCTGCACTAAATATATAAGATTGTACGTGGTATATGCAAGAATTTCAATGAAATGAACTGTTCACCGAAGAAAATTGATCACTGATTACCTTTACACAACATGTGTACTAGAAAGGAAACAAGGAAGTTTGGACAACTGAAGAGAGTCAGTGTTACACCACTGCCATCTAGTGGTCAATTATGGGAAATCAAAAAATCCTTAACTTTCCTTAACTCCTTTGAAGCCTCTACACGATCAGTGTGATATTTTTTTTCTTGAAAAACCTGATGTACACAATTAGATACATGCTATACACAGATAATCCACCAGGGGGAGGAATTCATTCACCAAAGGCCTTTCCAGTGACACTACAAGACTGTCATTAATGAGGAAGGAGGCACAGGTGGTTTTTGAAGAAAAACTTTGCCAATTTTGAAAATGTTAAGGTCAGAGAACATTTTTTTTTTTTTTTTTTTACTGAAACATCAGTAGGAAGAGTTACTGGGTTGATGCAATGTGAAATTACTTAATATTTCATGATCTACAGGGTGGGGAAGCAAAATTTACAATGAACATTTAGTTGTTTTTTCTCAGCAGGCACTACGTCAATTGTTTTGAAACCAAACATATATTGATGTCATAATCATACCTAACACTATTATCCATACCTTTTCAGAAACTTTTGCCCATATGAGTAATCAGGAAAGCAAACGTCAAAGAGTGTGTGATTTGCTGAATGCACTCGTCACACCAAAGGAGATTTCAAAAATAGTTGGAGTGTCCATAAAGACTGTTTATAATGGAAAGAAGAGAATGACTATGAGCAAAACTATTACGAGAAAGTCTGGAAGATACTATTAAAGAAGAATGGGAGAAGTTGTCACCCCAATATTTGAGGAACACTTGCGCAAGTTTCAGGAAGCGTGTGAAGGCAGTTATTGAGAAAGAAGGAGGACACAGAATAAAAACATTTTCTATTATGTCAATTTTCTTGTGGCAAATAAATTCTCATGACTTTCAATAAACTAATTGGTCATACACTGTCTTTCAATCCCTGCCTCAAAATATTGTAAATTTTGCTTCCCCACCCTGTATGTTTTAGTAAAACCATGCTGAAAAAGGTGTATCAAATTTGATACAGCAGGTTTATGAGGTCATGTAACTCTAAATCAGACAACTGCAATTTTATTGCATTTCATGCATTATACATATCATCATATTTATTTTTCAATTAAACTATATACATGTTTAAATTGCATAATTTGGTACATTTAGTGCAAAAAATTTAAATATGGGTGCTTCTATGAAACTGGGTTTATTTTGGTATGTGGCACTTTTCCATCTTTTTAGACCCAATAATAAAAGAGAAATATAAACATATTTCCCCCAGGATGGACCTAATGATGACCTCATAAATACAAAAAAAAAAACAAAATTAATGAATTTTTAATAAAATATCGGGACCCAAATTGGGACATAAAAAGCTACCTGGGTGCCATTTTTGATCTGAAAACATGTTTGTAAATGGTCTTATATAGACTATAAATAAGGACATTGTGTTAAATGTGTTGATCCTAATGGTTTTTCTAATCCACACATAAAGGCTCTTCATGAATCTCAGTCTCATTCCAGGTTTCTTGTGGAACCCATTGTGTCCATTCATGTTATATGCAGAACCTGCCCATTTGAACACATGTAAATCAAGAGTGATTTTGCAACAGCGGTCATTTTTATGAAACACTCTGCCTTGCATATTAACTTCGATTCTCAAAATGTACATGTAAGAAAATAAAAAGATATTAAAAAAATAGTAGCATATAATTTTCATGTCCTTTTTACCGGGTGACATGGATTTTTGTATGTGCCCGTCAAATAAAAATGTATTTAATCTGAAAAATTGTTTCTTTTATCTTGGTAAACATATTTTTTTAAATACACCCAAAGTGCTTCCAAACTTGCTTCCTAACATTAATCTACATCTGGTTTGAATTTTGAGCCCCTCTGTCCTGTTTTTAGGACCAGTTTCAGAGAAGCACCCATATTCAACTGACTGTATCATGATGGTTGATGACTAGGTGGGTGTACCATTGCTAGTAACTTCCTTTTTCTTACTGATTTTCACTAAAAACTGACCAATTTAGAGAAAAAATACACAGTAACTTGTTTTTGTGTGTGCACGTGTGTTTTTAGATGACAAAAAAATACAGTGTTGAAGGAGCGTTGAAAATGATTATGCTATGATTATAATGATAGAATTATAAGCTCGCACGTGCACTGTATGAAATGCTGAGCGCACGCTGTCTGAACAAGGACAGGAACTGTTTTCAGGCCTACCACCATGCAAAATAAAAAGTTTGTGAACCACAAAATTAGTAAACAAAACTTAAATGTGTTTAAGTACATTATAAGCGCCTGATACAGCCTGAACTAGCCGGTTCATGTAAAAAAAAAAAATTAATTAACAGAGACTAAACCAAAAATTTTCACGAACTGTATGGCTGCTTACCTCTCCCACAGAAATCCGGAACAAAAGGGAGGAGGCAAAGGCGCGAAAACTCAGGTTATACATGCAGTGTCACACTGTAAATTGTTCGCTGGGGAACAGACCAAAACCAACAGTTCCACACACTGACCCGGAGGCCCACAATGTCAGGTACCAACCAAAAGAAATGAAAATAAAATGAACAGATTTTGTGTAATTATAACAATATACAATACAATACACACACCCACATTGCTGCTAAATAATTGACCCTGTTACATATGTTTGGAAATGTGCTTCCATTTCATTTGGAGATAGTTTGAAAGGCTCAGGAGGAGCAGACAGGACTAGAGATCATTTTAACCATCAAGTTAAATAGGCAAATACATGGGGGGTGGGGCGGGGATTTTTTCACAGTTATATCTAATAAATGAAACTTAAATACAGTGATATTAATATATTATTACGTTATTGGCTCAGTTATTACATTTACAAAGAATTTTTTTTATCAGGTCAATAATGTAATAAGGACTTTTATTATGTTATTGGTCAGTTATTATGTTATTGGCCTATTGCATTTTAAAAATGACAAATTTATTATGTTATGGGTCATTATTACTTTATTGGCTTTTACAATCCCATTTCGTATTCTTTTAATATACAGGGACATTAACCTTGGTCCAAACTCATACATAAGAATGCACTGCAACACTGGATTCTGTCTACATAAAATAAAAGAGGTCGTCTTTCTAGCGACAGATCTGGAGAGAGAACATTTACGGCACCAGGGAGTGAACCCTGGGGCGCCGATAAGAGAAAATTCATGGGGCCCAGTATTTGTGGGGGGCCTATAGAACAGTGGAGGGGGGCCCCGTGGATGTAGAAGTTGTGAAAATTTCGTGTAACATCCGCAGTATAAGACAGGTGTAGAAGTCGGGAGGCGAACGTTGAAAGCATGTTAAGTTTTGTTTTTGCACTAGCGTAAGTGACGGTGTTTATGGGTAATTTCTGTGGAGTCCACAACGATTATGGTCACATAATTGGTAGCGGCGCCCCTGAGTGAACCCATTCCCTCTGCAGCTAATTCTATTTTCATTTACAGCTCATTCCACACTAATGAAAAGATACTTGAATCAATATTGTATCCTGTTTCTGAATTTAGATCCCCTTAAATCTTACACACTGAACCTTTAAAACAGATGTTGTATCTTGTTTTATTTTACCAGTGGTGATTAACATGTGACCTATACAATATAGGGTAATAACACATGTGGTTATTAGCATTTCATCCAGATGTTTCATCATATCTGCAGTTGTTACAGGTCAGTGGCCTTAGACGTCTTCTATTTTGCTGGTGCCTGCAGCTACAATTCACTACATACACTGAACAGACAGTCAAGCCTGGCTTAGAACATTTAGTAACATATTAAGAAGTACACATACAAAGTATTTGTATTTATGGTGTGTGCTACTGTGGACAACGAACCAGGAAATGGAACAATAGATGTGTGTGTAAATATATACACAGGGAAAAAAAGTTTGCATCTATGATCTGGAAACATGCAAACACAGAGACATGCAATTTGATGGAGTCTATGACTAAAGATAACAGTAAAATAAAGTAGGAAAAACACTTGAATTGGGGGTAGGGTATTTTACTCAATTTGGAATTTAGGCTAAAATACATGTATTTTCTGATGCTTGCATACCTCACTTTTTCATGACGTATATAATGGTGCTTTTGTTCTTTTTAAAGTGTTCCTGAAAATAATTTGGCTTTCAGAAATGCACTTTAGAGGAGCTGGATTGTTATTCTATGGGTATGTAATGTGATTATTGTGACCCTTAATGTTGAGATGCACTTTTCTTGTCGATGCTCATACCCATGAATGAAAACCAGACTCAAAGAAACAGGTGGGATTTTAAAGAGCACCACAAATTCTGCCAAAAAAAAAAAAAAAAAAGGAAATCCTTAAATATATCAACATAAATAAACAAAAGGGAAGCTAGTATTTCCTTTAAACATTTACAAATAAATACTTGGATTTGACCTTTTTGAGCCCAAACTGTGAATCTGCTGAAACAGACTTTCAAAAAAAAAAAAAAAAAAAAAAAAGGCCGGTGGTTACGTGAAAAGAAAGAACAGTGGATAACACAAGTTGCACAACTTAGTACAGTAAGCATGCTCAGTAATTAAAAAAAAAAAAAAAAAAAAAAAGTTTAAAAGGTTGGTATGTCTGCATGTCATGTTTACTTACATTATCCTAAAAACAGCAACTTATTTTGTTTCAGTGACAAAGTGAATGCTATGCTTGTGTCTTCAACACCACTGCAGACTGTATGGACAGTTTTAAATAAATATAAACACATTTTTTAAAAAAACGAAAATAAAATAAGACTGGCATGAGGGGTTGAGCTGTTTACGTGCCGCTCTTCTGCTCCCATTCCTGCAAAGCAAACAGAGACACTCATTAGTATTAGTGAGTTTTTGTCCATTATTGTGTATTGTTGATGATGAGTGTCAGTTTTTATGTGATAACTAAATAATTAAGCGACATCTTTCATTTAAGTGTAATAATCTTTATGGTGGGTTCCACTAAAAACATGAATATTTCCAGTATTTTGCTACAAGTCTGACAACTGACTAAAATGTGTTTCTGATAATTATGTGTTACATATTTTTTTCATAAAACAGGACTTTCCAGAAAAATTCAAAGGGAACACTTTGTTGCAGAATATCCTGAATGAAAATTCACTGCTCATTATTTCTGCTCTTGACCCTGCATCGCCTCATCCTGGTATCAACGACTCTGAATACACTGGTCATTAGTGTTTTAGAAATGATGGTGATGAACGATGATGTGTTAAGTTAAGTTAATACTTGCTTCAGTTCATGGATATTTTGAAATGTTTTGATGATGATTATGTGTTGAAGATTGTGAATTGTTCATTTAAAACAAGAAAAGTAAGCAACCTTAAGATGGCTCTTCGGTCACAGGCTGACTCTCCAGTCGACTAGGCCAAGACTGCCCTCCATCCTGTCAAAAATGGCACATTTTCAGGAAGATTTTGATTGTGTAATAAAATAGATTAATTACATTAATAGATTAATGTCTCCACATTCAGATTGCATGAGGTGAAATATAAACTATTCATCTATGTTTTAAGAGTTTCTTATCTTTCCTACACACTTTACTTGTTTGTCTGTACTTTACTGTGTCTTCAAATAGATAAAGACTAACAGTCACCAAACACACCCAAAGCACTGGGGAGAAGGGAGTCCTGGAACATTTCAATGGTTACAACTGATTTATTAATAACAAGAGGAAAATGTAGTTTGACACAGCTCCACAAACTGTCATCCCAAAACTCATCAGCTGTCAGTTTCTAAACATTGTCCTAAAATTATTTTAGTAGCATTTACACCTGTTTACAAAACCATAAAATTAAAATACAATAACTGGGACTAATCAGATAATTGTAATAATAGGAATCTGATGTATTTACTTTAGATTAGATTAGATTAGATTAGATTAGATTAGATTAGATTAGATTAGATTAGATATATCGATCCCACAATGGGGAAATTCAGCGGTCAAGGCAGCAACAGAATAAAGAGCACATGCATAAAGATAATGCAAAAAACAAGACAGTGCGAAAACAAACAAGATAAAATAGATAATAATAGTAATAAGTACATGCACTTTAGAATGTGATAATTGAAAAACCCTCGATTACATGTTTCAGTCCATTATTACCTCCGCAAGCAAGATAACCATAGGTGTGTTAATCTGATTTCTCTGCTGCTCTCTGATAAAGACTATCACATTGTGCTGTTTACATGATCATTTGAATAATCTGAAATCAGATAATGATCAGATGTTAAGTATGTTTTTCAGCTGCTGAAATTCTTCGCTTAAAAAATGGGGAAACAACTGGTTCCAGGTACAACAAACTCCACCCCTCACACGTATTGTATTTTATTTTGGCATGGATCCATCTGATGACATCATGTCTATGTGTGTGCTGATGTCAGCATATCAGTTGCCTCTATATATGTGGCAAGTCTGAAGTAAATAGAAACAAAATTGATGTTTTTATGGACATTTGAAATTTCACCCATTATAAGTAAATGGGAAAAAAAGATTTTAAAAATTCATTTAAAAAAAATCATTTTGACCTACTTTTCCTGAAATGTAATGACATTTTTTCTGGGTCACTGGCAATGTATAACCCAATCTGGTACGAATTCAACCAATAGTTTTGCTGTTAGAGTGTTAACAAAGAAACAAACCAAACCAAAAATGATTCCCTTTGCCTCTCCTTCAGGGGGTGGGGTGATAATCAGAATAACATTTACTTTAAAACTCAAATGATCAAGGGATTTTCAGTAAAGTGCAGGTTAAATTTCAGAGCTCAGTTTTCTTTTCTTTCATTTTCAGAGGATGTTTCTTCTCCTTGTGGAACACTTTCCCATCAGGCTGTTCTCGCCACTTCAGGGTCACTCCAGTCATGTTCAGTTTGTCCTGCAACTGTGAAACAAAAATGGGAAAAAAAACATAAACAAACAACTTGATTTCATAAAAGAAAATAAAACAGAGAAAATACCACATGGACACACTGATGAATATGAAAGATGACAGACAGATCATTTTTTCCAGTTGTTTGTTGGAGACTTGACCTTTTTCAGGATGTCTGCTCTGATAACAGGATCATTCAGGTCCACAGAGGAGTCCTCCACCTTCATCCTCAGCTTCACTGTCTGCTTCTTCACAGCTAAAGGAAAACAGAAGACAACATTACACTGCACTCAAAGTGTTCCTCTTTACAGTCGTGGAAAAAAATTATTAGACCACCCCTTGTTTTCTTCAGTTTCTTGTTCATTTTAATGTCTGATACAACTAAAGGTACATTTGTTTGGACAAATATAATGATAACAACAAAAATAGCTCCTAACAGTTTAATTTCAGAGCTGATATCGAGACATTTTCCATGTTTTCTTGATAATAACCAAAATCACTTCAGTTCTTACATCAATATCTATGGCATTGTACTGACAAAAACAGTGCTTTTAGGTGTTCCATATTTTCTTTTCTGTCTGTTTTAATCACATGATACACACAGGAGTTAGTACTTGATTGCATAACCATTGTTTCTGATGACTTTTGATGGTCTAATAATTTTTTCTGTGACTGTATAGACTGTAGTGCAGCATGCTCTCTTTTTCACTGAGGGACAGTAAATCACTCACGGATGGAATGGCAGACAAATGGTCTTCTGTGGTCACAGGGTGGAAACCTCCATGTTCCTGAATTCTCCAAAGATGTAACACCACATATGATCTTTGATGAGCCAAGTGGATTGGAACCACCATACCAGTAGGTGAATGAGAAGCTGCTCCCATCAGACCAGTTGAAGTTTGGATTTCTGAATAAACCAATCCAAGCTGAGCTGCCAGATGGCGTAACATTCTGGATCTTCTGCTCGTCACTGGGGTTCTTCACGGTGGCCAGGTCTACGTAGTTGGACCTGCAGTAGCTCTGAGCAGCGGTCCAACTCAGACTTTGATTAATATAAACAAACTCTGTTCCTGCAGGTAAAGTGGGTCTGTGTTATGTTTACATACTGAATTCTGTCTTTGTTCATGATTCTAATATGCTGTTCTGTATGCTTACCTGAGGAACAGATAAATGGATACTGATATTCACAATGATGATCCCACCATCCCACATTCATTTCAAAGCCTACACAGAATTGATTGGCTGACCAAAAATTTGGTTCAAACCGAATCTTACTCCAGTTTGTGTATCCAGATTCATTGCCTGTGTATCCATCGGACCACCTCCAGTCCACTTCACTGAACAGACCAATCCACACCTCAGACACACTTTTATCAGACACTGCGTTGATCAGCTGGTCCATCTCTGAGGAGTTTTCAATAGTGGCCAGGTCTGTGTAATGTCTTCTGCAGTAGGACTGAGCTTCAGTCCAAGTCTTTAATTCATGGACATAGTGGTACTGATGGAGGAGGCATGTGGAGATGCTCCAGACTGTGGAGAGATTTACATCAGAAGGATGAGTCCATCTGATTACATGGAACTTGTTAGTGTCTCAAACTAACCATCAAATCAATTAATCAATCAGAATTTTTTTTTTTTTTTTGAGAAATAGAACAATGCGATTGCGTATAACATTAAACCTTTTATTTGATAAGCTCAGTATGAAATTAATTCAGAGTCATTAAGTCAGTAAATACAGTTTTCTATGAGATTTCTCTGAACAGCTTGAAAAGTGCAAACCACAGTTTTAGTTACCATGGAAACACTGTCATCTTCTACAACACTGATCCACCAGTAAAACCCATGGAGTTGGATCAATGACAGTAGATGGACACACTTCGATTCTGTGCAGTTAATTATATATTTTACTAAAAAAGTCACATTTTCTTCAGTTTTCTCTGTTTTTGATATAATACCCAGCAACTTTCATCAGAGATTTTATGAACATCTACATGATCTGTGAATTAAATAAAGGAAAATACCTGATTTAGACTTAAATAATGCATTATACAGAGCATAATATTAGAATAAATGATGATAAATGAGTTAAGAAAGGTTAAAAAAAAAAAAAAAAGAAGAAGAAAAATTCATTTGGGAACTGCCACAAAAGTAGCACTTGGTCTTTATAGGTTAATTTGACAATGACACTGACTTACTAATTTAATTGCTTTTTTTTTTTTTACACTTTTTTTTTTTTTTTTTTTACACTTTTTTTAAATAATAAAAACAGACATAATATTAAACATTTCACTGACCTGAGAGACATAAGACAGCCAATAAGATCCTCTCCATTCTGCTGCTGTTTTGTGGGCTGAGTGGACTGATATCCACATATAAATGGACAACCACTGATGAGTTAAGTGGTGTCATTATGCAAATCACTCCAACACCCAGGCCTCTTCTGTTTGTTTTATAAAACCCATGATGCAACAGAAGTGATGATGCCAATGTTTAGCTGCTTTATATAGACGTCAAACATACTGTACATCTTTGTCATTTAGAAAGGCTTTCAGAGCAATACAAGTTTTCAAAGATTCAGAGTTGACTTTTTTCATCAGGATAGGAGAGATGTAAAAAGTGTAAACTGTTTAACTTTGTCAAACAGCTTCGTGTCTCCACATTCAGATTGCATGAGGTGAAATCTAAACTATTTATCGATGTTTTAAGAGTTTCTTATCTTTCCTACACACTTTACTTGTCTGTCTGTACTTTAGCCTCTCTTCAAATAGATAAAGACTAACAGTCACCAAACACACCCAAAGCACTGGGAACAGGGCCGGACTGAGACTCATTTTCAGCCCTGGAGTTTCATACCTCAGACCGGCCCACTTTAGATCACGACCAATTATTATTAAAATCATGCAATTATAACCTTACATGTTTTCTTCATCTGTCTCATTAGTGCCCAGTGGTTCAGGGTTGTGCTGCTGAGCTGCTCCTCTGTCATCAGTAGACTCTGCTCTCCCTTTCACACTTCCTCCAGTTTCCCTAGACTCGCCTGCACCTGGATCACAATAAAAAATAATATCTACAGACATTTGGACTTACTTAACCAATTAAGATATTTACATTGGCAAAATATGCTGGCTTATTTGATATTACTTTATGCTATTGCCTTTCAATTGTGGGCTTTGTGTATTTACTGTTTCACTGTTAATGATAAACAATAAAATAGGTCAGGACTATCGTTTGGGTATAGAAAGTTGGTTTTACTGGAACTAATGCTTGTTCACACAGTCTGTTCCAACAGCTCCCCTTTCCCTTCCATCCTGACAGGAACAATCCCCTCATCACTACTGGCTCCTGGCTCTGCTTCTGACACTAAATCACATTTTATAAATGGTCAGAATTCTCAGCACAAATCTTCTATTTTGCAAAGCCTTGGTGTCAGTTTCATTCATGTAGTGCAGAATCATCTCGCATCTCAGAGCACCTTTCATATTGAACAGGCCTACACCATACTCTTCATTGGAGCCTATTTATTCTAATAATCTTCCCTCTCTGAGAAGTCCTACCTGCCCACTCTGGACTTGTGGGCTCATGGCTGGTGTCTGTTGCTGGATCTGCTTTCTGACTCTGAGGAGCTACAAGACAAAGTTTCCCAGTTATGTGGCGTCGCATCATACTATTATTTAAATTGCATAACGTTAAGTTACACGCCACAGTGCCACACAATTCACTGACTCAATCATTAACTAGCTTTAAAGGTGGTTTACCCGGTTCATCAACCTCATTAGTTGTTTCCAACCGGGAGGTCGTTTTTGTGAAAAAGTTGCTTTTTTTTGGCACATTTGGCTGCTTTTGCTTCAAGAGCTTTCCTCTTTTTAATTCTTGCCTTCTCTGCACCACCCTTGCTCTTTCTATTATCCATGTTTCAAAGAGCAAACACAGCTGACCATCCACAGCCTACAGAGCAGAGGTCCTATGTGCTCCACAGCTCCAGTATAGACAGAGGTGGGTAATCCAAGCTCCATAGAGTAAAAGTCCTGCCATGTATTTTTTCTAACCACTCACTGAACCAGCCCATTTTCATGACCACAACTCCTCATCCAGGTAGACGGGATAATTAGTGGAATCACCTGTGTTAAGTGAACAGATAGAACCAATACATGGCAGGACTTTTACTCTAAGGAGCTGGGATTACCCACCTCTGTGTATGGAGCTACTAACCATATGGAAGGACATATTACGTCAGGTCACGGTGCGTCTGCAAATAAGAGGAAGAAAACAAACAGTTTGCTAGTAGAGGGGGTGGCGGCCCAGGAACAGCGGCTGCAGATTACATGACCAACCCAGTGCTATGACTGAACACCGGCCCCCCAAAAATAAATAAATAAAAAAAATATTAAATACATATTTCAAGTGAACTCCGGCCCTCGCGGCCTAAATATTATACCGGCCCACCGGGAATTGTCCTGGTCCTCCCAATTAGCCAGACCGGGCCTGACTGGGAACAAGGGAGTTCTGGAAGATTTCAATGGTTACAATCGATTTATTAATAACTAGAGGAAAATGTAGTTTGACACAGCTCCACAAACTGTCATCCCAAAACTCATTAGCTGTCAGTTTCTAAACTTTGTCCTTAAAATTATTTTAGTAGCATTTACACCTGTTTACAAAACCATAAAATTAAAATCCAATAACTGGGACTAATCAGATAATTGTAATAGTAGGAATTTCATATATTTATATTAGATTAGATTAGATTAGATTGGATTAGATATATCGATCCCACAATGGGGAAATTCAGCGGTCAAGGCAGCAACAGAATAAAGAGCACATGCATAAAGATGGTGCAAAAAACAAGATAGTGCGAAAACAAACAATATAAAATAATAATAATAATAATAGTAACAAGAAAAGTACTCGGAGAGCGCAGACCTCTGCCAAGACAGATCTGTGCCCCCCCCCCCCCGATCACCACCAAAATGTAATCATTTGTTCCTTGTGCCATTATCAACATTTCCTGAAAATTTCATGAAAATCTGTCCATAACTTTTTGAGCTATCTTGCTAACAAACAAACAAACACGCAAACACACAAAGCACAGTGATCACAATACCTCCTGGTGGAGCTAATAAGCACATGCACTTCAGAATGTGACAATTGAAAAACCCTTGTTTACATGTTTCAGTCCATTATTACCTCCGCAAGCAAGATAACTCAAAAAGTTATGGATGGATTTTCATGAAATTTTCACATAATGTTGATAGTGGCACAACGAACGATTGAAAACATTTTGGTGGCGATCAGGGGGTGTCTGCACTCTCCGAATGCTTTTCTAGTTGGGTTTTTTATACTCATGTGAAGATGTAGTAGAACAAAATAAATCAGATTAACAGGTACACATGCACATAGACATCAGAGCATGGACAAAGTCTACCATAGGTGTGTTAATCTGATTTCTCTGCTGCTCTCTGATAAAGACTATCACATTGTGCTGTTTACATGATCATTGGAATAATCTGAAATCAGATAATGATCAGATGTTAAGTATGTTTTTCAGCTGCTGAAATTCTTTGCTTCAAAAATTGAGAAACAACTGGTTCCAGGTACAACAAACCCCGCCCCTCACACGTATTGTATCTTATTTTGGCATGGATCCATTTGATGTCATCATGTCTATGTGTGTGCTGATGTCAGCGTGTCAGTTGCCTCTATATATGTGGCAAGTCTGAAGAAAAATGGAAACAAAATTGATGTTTTTATGAACATTTGAAATTTCATCCATTGTAAGTAAATGGGAAAAAAAGATTTTAAAAATTCATTTAAAAAAAATCATTTTGACCTACTTTTCCTGAAATGTAATGACAATTTTTCTGGGTCACTGGCAATCTATAAACCCAATTTGGTACAAATTCAACCAGTAGTTTTGCTGTTAGAGTGTTAACAAAGAAACAAACCAAACCAAAAATGATTCCCTTTGCCTCTCCTTCAGGGGGTGGGGTGATAATCAGAATAACATTTACTTTAAAATTCAAATGATCAAGGGATTTTCAGTAAAGTGCAGGTTAAATTTCAGAGCTCAGTTTTCTTTTCTTTCATTTTCAGAGGATGTTTCTTCTCCTTGTGGAACGCTTTCCCATCAGGCTGTTCTCGCCACTTCAGGGTCACTCCAGTCATGTTCAGTTTGTCCTGCAACTGTGAAACAAAAATGGGAAAAAAACATAAACAAACAACTTGATTTCATAAAAGAAAATAAAACAGAGAAAATACCACATGGACACACTGATGAATATGAAAGATGACAGACAGATCATTTTTTCCAGTTGTTTGTTGGAGACTTGACCTTTTTCAGGATGTCTGCTCTGATAACAGGATCATTCAGGTCCACAGAGGAGTCCTCCACCTTCATCCTCAGCTTCACTGTCTGCTTCTTCACAGCTAAAGGAAAACAGAAGACAACATTACACTGCACTCAAAGTGTTCCTCTTTACAGTCGTGGAAAAAAATTATTAGACCACCCCTTGTTTTCTTCAGTTTCTTGTTCATTTTAATGCCTGGTACAACTAAAGGTACATTTGTTTGGACAAATATAATGATAACAACAAAAATAGCTCCTAAGAGTTTAATTTCAGAGCTGATATCGAGAAATTTTCCATGTTTTTTTGATAATAACCAAAATCACTTCAGTTTTTATATCAATATCTATGGCATTGTACTGACAAAAACAGTGCTTTTAGGTGTTCCATGTTTTCTTTTCTGTCTGTTTTAATCACATGATACACACAGGAGTTAGTACTTGATTGCATAACCATTGTTTCTGATGACTTTTGATGGTCTAATAATTTTTTCTGTGACTGTATAGACTGTAGTGCAGCATGCTCTCTTTTTCACTGAGGGACAGTAAATCACTCACGGATGGAATGGCAGACAAATGGTCTTCTGTGGTCACAGGGGAAAAACCTCCATTCTCCTGAATTCTCCAAAGATGCAACACCACATATGATCTTCGATGAGCCAAATGGATAGGAAGAATCACCCCAGTAGGTGAATGAGAAGCTGCTCCCATCAGACCATTTGAAGTTTGGATTTCTGAATAAACCAATCCAGCAATGCTTGTTCTGGTTTAATGGCATAACATTCTGGATCATCTGTTCGTCACTGGGGTTCTTCACGGTGGCCAGGTCTATATAGCCGGACCTGCAGTAGCTCTGAGCAGCGGTCCAACTCACTTCTAGATTAACATAAACAAACTCTGTTCCTGCAGGTAAAGTGGGTCTGTGTTATGTTTACATACTGAATTCTGTCTTTGTTCATGATCCTAATATGCTGTTCTGTATGCTTACCTGAGTAACAGATAAATGGAAACTTATATTCACAGAAAACACCCCTCCATCCATTTGGATGATAGGTTACACACAGTTCAGCAGCTTCCTCAAAATCTGGTTCAGACCAAATTGGATCCCAGCGTCTGTATCCAGATTCATTGCCTGTGTATCCATCGGACCACCTCCAGTCCACTTCACTGAACAGACCAATCCACACCTCAGACACACTTTCACCAGACACTGCGTTGATCAGCTGGTCCACCTCTGAGGAGTTTTCAATAGTGGCCAGGTCTGTGTAATGTCTTCTGCAGTAGGACTGAGCTTCAGTCCAAGTCTTTAATTCATGGACATAGTGGTACTGATGGAGGAGGCATGTGGAGATGCTCCAGACTGTGGAGAGATTTACATCAGAAGGATGAGTCCGTCTGACAATAACTATAATTTGTAAGTTTAAACACATTTATGACCCCGCCCCCCAAAGGCTGGTTTGGTTTGTTTGTTTGTTAACACTCTAGCAGCAAAACTGTTGGTTGAATTCCTACCAAATTGGGTTTATAGACTGCCAGGGACCCAGAAAAACATGTCATTACATTTTAGGAAAAGTAGGTCAAAGTTCTTTTTTTTTTTAAATGCATTTTACACAAGAAAGTTTTCTTCTCCCATTTTCTTATAATGGATGAAATTTCACGTCTATAAAAACATTAGTTTTGTTTCAGTTTACTTCAGACTTGGCACATATATAGAGACAATTGATATGCTGACGTCAGCACATGCATAGACATGATGACATCAGCTGGATCCATGCTAAAATAAGTTACAATTCGTGCGAGGGGCGGGGTTTGTTGTGCCTAGAACCACTTATTATTTTAGATTTAATTGTGTGTCACAAAAACTAGAAAATAAGACATATATTACTAAAACATTTCTAAATCTCTTTATAATGTATTTCATCAAATCAAAGGGTAACATATGTTTAATAGTTGTAGCTGTTGTACATTATTTTGTCAAATATTTCACTGACCTGAGACGTAAAACACCCATACTGAGAGTCTTTCCATCCTGGTGCTGCTCTGAGTTCTGAATGACCTGATGTCCACGTAGAAATGGTCAAACACTGTGGAGTCCACCTGTGTTTCTGAGTAAATCAAGTCACCAATGAGGTTATCATCACCTCACCTGTGTAGTGGACTTCTCAAGTTAGCTTAGGTCTCATTCTTTATGCAAAAGCAGTGGTCATGCAAATGTGACATATACTTTACATACACTGTCTTTAGGTTTACATGCTCTGTAAACATACACCTTAACATTTATCCCTCTATCGAAGCAACAAGAGTGCTAAGAAAACTAATGCTGTAGAGTTTAGACTTCTAATTAAATGATAATAATAAACACAGGTTGGATTCAGATGGAGGAAAAAAATCAGATTTATGATAAAGTTGAACATATCAAAAACTGTGTATTTCTTAAATGTTTGTGTAAAACTATAGATCCTGATATAATGTTAGCTGTGTGGACTTACAGTACAAAAAACCCCCAAAACAACTCTTATCAACAAAGTACACTGAATTTTTTTTACTTATTAGTAATGTAATGAGCTTTACCACAACTATATAACATCATTTATGTGAAATAATTATGCCAAACTTCACATACAGCCTGACAACCAGCGTATACGCCAGGAGGGTCAAACTCATTTTAGTTTAGGGCCCACATTAAGCCAAATTTGATCTGAAGTGGGTCGGACCAGTGAAATAATAACATAATAATACATAAAGAATGTCAACTCCAAACTTTCCTCAATGTTTTAGAGCGAAAAAAGTCAAATTATACGATGAAAATATTTACATCTACCAACTATCCTTTAAAACAATGTGAATAACATGAGCAAACTGAAATTTCTTAAAAAAAAAAAAAAAAGTAGTGCAATTTTAACAATATTCTGTCTCAGTTTATCATTTACACATGTAAAGTCCAACTTTCAGTCAGTGGATCAACAAATACACAAAACATTTAATAACAGGCAGAATACTGGTAAACTTGCATTTCATACATTTCAAAATGTTCATATTTGTTCAGGTTATTTGCGTTTTTGTGAAATGATAGTTTGTTTTAGTGTAAATACAGTAAAATGACATGAAAATGTTTACATTTACAAAGAAACATTTGGAGTTGTGAGTATTTATAGGTTACTATTATAGTATTTTACTGATCTGACCCACTTGAGATTAAATTGGTCTGTATGTGGAACCTGAACTAAAATGATTATTTTTTTTATATCTATTTTTGCATGTTATAAATTCACCCCAGGGGCCAGACATATAGGTATGTGTGTCTGTGTGTATATATATATATATATATATATATATGCGTGTGTGTGTGTATATATATATACACACACACACTTGTAAATAACCCTTTGTTTGCACCTGTCTTTGTTTTGCGTAATGTCTAAGTCTTATGAATTCTCTTTTTTTTGTTTATTTGTCTTTGTTACCCCTGTCACAATATTTTGTCGAGCACTAAATTAAAAAAAAAAAAAAAGTCACTCAGTTCATTATGTTTATCATTTTGCTGCTTCAACACATCAGGTTCAACGACAAAATGTTCACTTGATGCCTAATATATCGGGAACCAGTGTAATTGGTTGTCTGTTGGGATGGGTCAGTGCGTTTTGTTGTTGTTACTGCTGTCGTAACCAAATAATTTTATGCAAAGGATCAATAAAGTATCTATCTATTGAAATCATCAGTATTATTATCACTTCTCCTGTCAGTGGTCCGAATGTTAAGGTTGACTGGTGTATGTTTGTGACAACCCAGACATTTTAATCACTAAAATCTAATCAGTGAGTCAGAGAATGTGCAAAATTTGTTGACATAATAAAATCAAAGTGGATAAAACCCCCACCCATAACACACCACAGTGTCACCACAGGGCTGTTTGTCAGTAGGTTTATTCATTTATGTACAGGTGTGTGTGTCTCCAAGGTGGAGACTGTCAGAGATATACAACAGAGTAGAAAATGAATAAGGTGCAGAAACAAACACTGATGCATGAGTTGTTACCCGAGCCCCACGCCCTCCCATAAAGCCAAGCTATGTACAGCAGGTTCACATTTACTGACAGTATAAGCCACACTGAGCTGACAAGGAATCAAAAGGAACTAAATACTTGTACATGTAACTCCCCTATGCCGCTGTTGTCATGCTAACATGCAGGATACACTCTAGCTTGCAGATCTGCGGGGTATCATTCTGAAAGAAAGGCAGGGACAGAAAATATTTACAAGATGGAGGAGCACATGGTAGATATGTCGATATCGAACGCTGATGCTACGTCTGGTAACAATCTGGCTACAAAGCACAAATATGGAATGCGGATAAGTGCATGTGTACATGTATGTGTGTGTAGCAGTCTGTAAATCAAAATCACAGTCTTGGATTTAGCAGAACACAGCAATTTGAGTTTACAGCAAGTGCTTCTATTTCAGTCAGTGTATTGCCGATCAGTTTGGAATGTGCCTTAAAGACGTTGGAGCACACACACACACACACACACACACACACACACACACACACCCCCTCACACACACACACACACACACACACAGTTCAATCACAGGCTGCAGCAGACCAGTGGTGTGATTAGAGGAGCTGGACCGAAGCTGCTGGATGACGGACTAACGTCAGCCACATCGTTAGGGGTTTTGGACTTTTCCAAAGTCAAACTCTAAATGTAAGAGCGGCCACGTCTGAGCATGATGTGCCCAGATCTGCAAACACACACCCAGGGCCTGCTGTAACCTAATGGCAGTCATTCATCATGACACTATAGATCAGACTATTTAAAGAAGCACATTTACTGTCTGTTACCAAGATGATCCCAAACGTATGGTTAAAGCTGCACTGACTATCTGAGCAGCTTTAAATAAGAACAACTGCTTAAACTGAGCCTTTAAGTGATCGTTTCATTTTATTTGGTGGTCATAACCTGTACATTCTGTGGCCAGTGATGATTTTTGGACTGCATTAGAATCCGACTGCTCTGTTTTTATGTGAAAGGTTCAACGTGTAAAATGAAAGGACATCTAGTGGTGAAGTTATACATTGCATCTCACCGAACATCCCTGTTATCGCTGTCCTCTATAGTATTAAAGTCAGGATTTGTTTTTATCCCTTTTGGTTTTCTTTTGATAAACAGGGACATTAACCTTGGTCCAAACTCATACATAAGAATGCAGTGCAATACTGGATGCTGTCTACATCAAATAAAAGAGGTCGTCTTTCTAGCTACAGATCTGGCAGGAGAACATGTATGGCACCAAGGAGTGAACCCTGGGGCGCCGATAAGGAGGAGGGGGGGGGGGGGGGGGTAAACATGACAAATTCATGGGGCCCAGTATTTGTGGGGGGCCTATAGAGCAGTGGAGGGGGGCCCTGTGGATGTAGAAGTTGTGAAAATTTCGTGTAAGATCTGCAGTATAAGACAGGTGTAGAAGTCGGGAGGCGAACGTTGAAAGCATGTTGTTTTGTTTTTGCACTGGCGTAAGTGACGGTGTTTATGGGTAATTTCTGTAGAGTCCACAACGATTATGGTTTAATAATTGGTAGCGGTGCCCCTGAGTGAACCCATTCCCTCTGCAGCTAATTCTATTTTCATTTACAGCTCATTCTACACTAATGAAAAGATACTTAAATCAATATTGTATCCCGTTTCTGAATTTAGATCCCCTTAAATCTTACACACTGAACCTTTAAAACAGATGTTGTATCTTGTTTTATTTTACCAGCGGTGATTAACATGTGACCTATACAATATAGGGTAATAACACATGTGGTTATTAGCATTTCATCCAGATGTTTCATCATATCTGCAGTTGTTACAGGTCAGTGGCCTTAGACGTCTTCTATTTTGCTGGTGCCTGCAGCTACAATTCACTACATACACTGAACAGACAGTCAAGCCTGGCTTAGAACATTTAGTAACATATTAAGAAGTACACATACAAAGTATTTGTATTTATGGTGTGTGCTACTGTGGACAACGAACCAAGAAATGGAACAATAGATGTGTGTGTAAATATATACACAGAGAAATAAAGTTTGCATCTATGATCTGGAAACATGCAAACACAGAGACATGCAATTTGATGGAGTCTATGACTAAAGATAACAGTAAAATAAAGTAGGAAAAACACTTGAATTGGGGGTAGGATATTTTACTCAATTTGGAATTTAGGCTAAAATACATGTATTTTCTGATGCTTGCATACCTCACTTTTTCATGACGTATATAATGGTGCTTTTGTTCTTTTTAAAGTGTTCCTGAAAATAATTTGGCTTTCAGAAATGCACTTTAGAGGAGCTGGATTGTTATTCTATGGGTATGTAATGTGATTATTGTGACCCTTAATGTTGAGATGCACTTTTCTTGTCGATGCTCATACCCATGAATGAAAACCAGACTCAAAGAAACAGGTGGGATTTTAAAGAGTGCCACAAATTCTACCAAAAAAAAAAAAAAAGGAAATCCTTAAATATATCAACATAAATAAACAAAAGGGAAGCTAGTATTTCCTTTAAACATTTACAAATAAATACTTGGATTTGACCTTTTTGAGCCCAAACTGTGAATCTGCTGAAACAGACTGAGTTTCAAAAAAAAAAAAAAAAAAAAAAAAGGCCTGTGGTTACGTGAAAAGAAAGAACAGTGGATAACACAAGTTGCACAACTTAGTACAGTAAGCATGCTCAGTAATTAAAAAGAAAAGTTTAAAAGGTTGGTATGTCTGCATGTCGTGTTTACTTATATTATACTAAAAACAGCAACTTATTTTGTTTCAGTGACAAAGTGAATGCTATGCTTGTGTCCTCAACACCACTGCAGACTGTATGGACAGTTTTAAATAAATATAAACACATTTAAAAAAAAAAAAAAAAAAAAAAAACGAAAATAAAATAAGACTGGCATGAGGGGTTGAGCTGTTTATGTGCCGCTCTTCTGCTCCCATTCCTGCAAAGCAAACAGAGACACTCATTAGTATTAGTGAGTTTTTGTCCATTATTGTGTATTGTTGATGATGAGTGTCAGTTTTTATGTGATAACTAAATAATTAAGCGACATCTTTCATTTAAGTGTAATAACCTTTATGGTGGGTTCCACTAAAAACATGAATATTTCCAGTATTTTGCTACAAGTCTGACAACTGACTAAAATGTGTTTCTGATAATTATGTGTTACATATTTTTTTCATAAAACAGGACTTTCCAGAAAAATTCAAAGGGAACACTTTGTTGCAGAATATCCTGAATGAAAATTCACTGCTCATTATCTCTGCTCTTGACCCTGCATCGCCTCATCCTGGTATCAACGACTCTGAATACACTGGTCATTAGTGTTTTAGAAATGATGGTGATGAACGATGATGTGTTAAGTTAAGTTAATACTTGTCTCAGTTCATGGATATTTTGAAATGTTTTGATGACAATTATGTGTTGAAGATTGTGAATTGTTGATTTAAAACAAGAAAAGTAAGCAACCTTAAGTTTATGGTGTGGTCTGATTATATGTTGTTTGCGCAACTGGGTTTTTTTCTCTCCCATTTAAGTTAAATACTTAAAAAATTTGACAGCTTGAGGTGTAATTTAACCCTTCTCCTGTCTGGCGCCCGACATATTTTTTTTGTTTTTGTGTGGAGAGACTTCTACGCTACACAAGAAACCAAAAAACAAATGATATACATGTAAATGATGGTTCACTGATGTTTTTAAAGTGTTATTACATATATTGGCTTATGTACATTTATTCAATATATTTATAAATCTTCCAGTGGAAAGACCCAGTAAAGTGAACGCATTGTAATGTTCAGACAGCATTTTAAACAGTGGCGACTTCTCATAGACTGCAAGGGAAGCCCAGCTTCCCCTAAAATAATGAAAATTCAGCGGTTAAATATGTACGGTTGTGTTGACATTTCATTGACTACAAATGTGTTAGAACACGTTCATTTCAAAGACGAGTTCGTTCAGAATCAGCTTCATCACAAATCAACGGATGCAATGTTGTTCACTTCTCATACATTCCCGTTGCGCTGTTTTTTCATACGATCTCTGCTCAGTGCATTTGCCAGTAGACGCTCAGCGTCCATGCACTTCAATGGGACTGAGTGGAACAGTTTTTTTCATCGCCTCAAAACTGGACGGTAATTGGATAAATGCCACGATGTTGTCCCGCCCCCGGACGCCCGGCGTCTCATGGGGTGAATGGAGCTGTGGGTGGAGCTCGGCCGGGCTAGACGCCAGGCTTCCACATGTTGATTGGAGGATCAGTCGAAAGGCTGAATCCGGTTTGATTGACAGCTATTTTGAGATCTCCTCCTTCACTGACACAGTTCAGTTTAATACCGTCGCACATTCTGCTGTGAAATCAAGAGAGAAACCACTACGAAATGACTTGTTCATTTCTTGTACTGTAAATAAAACCCACTCATTGTACTTCCTTGTTTCAATTTAACATAATTTCAACGTTTTCTTGTTTACTTGGTACGATAAGATCACTGACCATTTTCTTAAAAAGGAACGGAGGGCCGAATTTATGTTTAAATAACATGACTTTTTTTTTTTTTGGAATGTAAGCCGACAATGAGCTTCCCCTGTCTGAAAGACGAGCAGCCGCCACTGGTTTTTAAGTAGATCTAGTTGCTCTGAGACAAGCATTCCTTTTGAGTAAAACCTATTCTCTCAATAATTCTCAGGATTTGACCTAAGTGTGTATCTTGGAAAATACAGCCAACCATCATTTTGACTCAACCTTGGTAAAGTCTCACTACATTTATCCTGGAGGCATTTTACTTGTAGATCAGTGACATGAACGCTGCTCATACTTCTCATACTCATGAATTTTACACTCTTACTACTATTGAGAGGAAGTGGAACAGTCACCTTAAAGCTTTCAACACCTCAGCTATTTAAATGTTTATACTTATACTTTTATACTTATCTTAAATTCTTCTTTCTTTACTGTACACATGACAATAAAACACTTTGAATCCTGTTGAATCCTATAGATAGATACTGTATGTACATACCCTAAATGTGTATGTGTGCAAATCGCTACACACTGACTTAGCTCAAAGCGTCACAGTCATCACTAACCTTGGCCTTCCGGAGGACGTGTCCCCGGACCGGCGAGGCCTTCTGGGCGTTGTGCTGGCGACGGAGCAGCGAGGCGCTGTTGACGGGCAGGGAGCAGGACTCTGTGTCACTGGTGTCACAGCTGGAGAACGGAGACGACTCCTGGGTTCGCCGCAACACTGCTGGTGACTACACACACAAAAAGACAAGAGAGAGAACATGAGGCAGGTGGTGAGAGGGGACATAACCCACATCTGGAGGAAGGACACAGGTCAGCGTGAAGGTGAATCAAACAAAAGTGACACAAGAATAGAAGAAAAAAACAGAATTAAAATGTAAAAAATGGATACAGGTAGGTCTAGTGGTTATAGAAGCGCTAGCAAAAATGTAATGTCATTCTTTAACAGAAAAAGAAAAATAGAAAACTTCCATGTGTTTCTAGGCCTTGGCTTGTATAGGTAATAACCCCATCCATGGATGCACCAATTACACAAACATTTATAAAGTCAGCTCATTTTAATGGTGGGGTATTGAACAGAAGGTCTAATCATAATCATCCTGTTCTTGAGCCTGTTGACTCCTGCATGTGTCAACAGGTGCATCGGCTGAATATTTCAGTTAGCGTTCCCCTCACTTCGGCATTAGTGCATTAAAAAGTGTGAAAAAAAACATGCACTTTCTAACATATGGAAATTGCACTTAGAATCTGGAATAGAATCTCTGTCAGTATTAGTTTGTCACTCACGTTAACATGCACCACACACCGAAATTTGTCTTCTGCCTTTAACCTGTCATTAGATCATGCATCATACACACTGCATGCTAGGAGCAATAAGGGGGTGTTAGGTGCCTTGCTCAAGGGCACATCGGCCAACTCTCTGCCAGTCCAGGGAATCAAACTGGCGGCCCTTCGGTCACAAGCTGACTCTCCAGTCGACTAGGCTACGGCTGCCCTCCATCTTGTCAAAAATGGCACACTTTGAGGAAGATTTTGATTGTGTAATAAGAGAGATTTAATTTGTTCTTTGGAACATCGTTTTTTGCAGGAATTTATCCATTTTAACCCTTTCATACATGTTGTCACTAAAAACTTTTCTTACAACCATAATATTTGCAATAATTACTCCGAAATTAATCATTTTTGGTGTACATATAGTACTACAAAACCGAAAAACTACATGGATTGTCCGATCAATTACTAATATATGTCCACTACAGTTACATTTTACATTGTTTGCCTAAATCAACTATATGTTAGATTTATGGAGAGAGCCTTTTGGACTCTACTTTACAAAACACATTTATAATGACAGTTTTGTCTAAGATATGAACAGTTGATTGTAATATATGTATCTCACTCATTCATTCATCCAATCGGACGCAATTAAGTCTTTTTTTGGGAAAATTAATCACTTCAGGTTTATAATAATTCATGCATGAAAGGGTTAATGCTTTTGTCTCTTTGGCACCGTCGATGCATCAATGCACCATCAAAGATCAGAGTTATTGTTTTCAAAAAATATAGAGCCATGGCAGTGAAACAAATCAACTCTTTGCATAAACATTTTTTTGTTTGACCTTTATTTATCCAGATAAAGTCCTACTGAGATCAAAATCTGTTTTAGAAGGGTGACCTGGCCAAGAGGGTTACCATGATGAAAAACAGGTTAAAAGATCAGTAAGAACAATAAATAACAAAGGCAATAATTTAGTAATAACAAAAGTTTGATTAAAAAAATCTTACTTAAGGACATCAGCAATTTTTTAAAGTGCAAGATTTGGTCAAGGTCAGCAAACAAGATGGTAGGAAAAGTGTGTAATGAAATGAGTTCTGGTATTTTCAGAGTATTCCAGGCAGAGGGGGTGGCAAAATATGATTTATTTGCGAGTAAAGCTCAACTAAAGCGGGGTACATACTTAAAGATAATCGGACTGTTTTTGTCCCCATTTTCCCCCTTCCCGACCAAGGATGGCAAACGCCAAATTATCTTATGTCTCATAAGATTGTCCTATCAGACTATCCTCTGGCCTGAGGTGTGTTAATAGTACATTTTGTACTGATAATCGGCTCTGAAAGGGGTCGGGGCTGAAAATCGTAAATATTAAACTTATTTAAGATGAAAAATCTTTGTGTGTGGTGAAAGCCGACAACTCCCAAGCAGATTCCTGCACAGGTCCACTTTTCCAAACCCACACCCACCTGTACCCATGTACATTAGACCCGCAACTTGACCCAACCCGTTATTAAACACATCGTCTACCCATAACTCACTTTTAAGGGCTTCATTTTTGCCTGAAACGCACGCTATCATTAAATCGCTAATGTGCTGCTCAATGACATCGGTGGCCGGATATAAACAGAAGTGAAGCTCACTTCAAAATAAAACCTGATGTGGATCAACCACGGTCATATTAGATGATAATCATCATTTAATGTCCTGCAAATTATTTTAATCCACAAATTGTTTCTTCTTCTTAATTTTTGTTAGATCACGTTTGATCACGCAAGACTTCTGTCTTGGAGGACTAGATTCTAGATCGGTGGTGGGACAGAGATGTTATGTGTGTGTTGTGCTGTGTTGAGATTATCGGAGCACACCACACACAGTACGATCAAAACTGTCCAATGCCTGATTTTTTATCTTCATGTGTGGGGTCTGTAACAGATAAAAAATCTCTTCAGATTTAGAAAATCCTTAGGTGTGTACCCCGCTAATGATAGAAAATGCTTATAATTGCTCTTCATTGCATTCAGAATCATGTGGTAAAAAATCTACAAAAAACAACTGAAGGGGAAAAGCTTGTGAAAACAATCATTTGGATGAGATAACTGTAGGTGAGTGTTTCCGTTTTCATCAATGATAATCTGCAGACCTTTATTCCTCTCACCTGCAGACCAGAGGATCCAGCTTTAGGTTCGATAGTGAGGCCCAGGGTGACCCCACCGCTCAGTGCCTTCTTCAGACTCTCCTTCACCTCCGTCAGCTCCAGCTCCAGATTCACCCGCTCCTCTTCCTTCTTCCTGCAGTCGTCCTCCACCTTCTTCAGCCTCTCCGTCAGCGAGCCCAGAGAACGTTTGCCTGATAAAAGATGAAACTTCAATCACTTACTTCACACAAGATGAAGCGTGTTCCACAAACATGACAGTCCGCCTCCTTCATAAAAGGAAGTCGACCACCCACCGGCGGCGGCCTCCACCGCCGTGCGCAGGTCTATCCTCTCCTTCTTCAGCTGGGTCAGATGGTTCCTGATGTCCTGCTTCCTCTTCATCAGCTCTTCCTCCTTGGCCTGCAGTCGCTTGGCATCAGCCTCCACACGGTTCTTCCCGTACTTACACTGCTCTGCATCTACACAACAGACACAGGCTGTTAACACACTGGACACAACAGGGACCAATAGAAGAGTATCAGACAGATATTGGACAGTGGTGGTGTCTCTGTCACTGCACCTAAAAAAATCTGATCCACATGTATGATGTGCAGTGGATTGAATGTGTGTGGACATGAAAACTGATAAAATGTCTATTTAGAAAAATATCCTTCAACCAGGTAATTCAATGACAGCATTTTTTATTTCCAAAAGTCTACATACAGTGACTTTTTTACACCATTTGACCTTTCCTCTTATCATCATACTGTCATGTTGATGATTGTGTTGTATATTTATCACTTTGGGTTCCATACATACAAGACTATGACAAAAAATATGGTGATTAATTCCAGAAGTGCCTTTAAATTAAGTGTATGATGGTTAAAAATGTGTTTTTAAGTATTGTTTTGCATTGTTGCACTTGAAGCATTGAATTGGTGACATTAAGCTGTACTTTTCTTATAATTTTAGTCCATAGTCCACACTTTTGTGTCTTTTGTTGTATTTTATTGGGTTTCTTAATTTAGGACAATCACATTTAAGACTTTTTGAGACAATTAAAGGATCTGCGGACACCCTGCACAATCACAAGTGGCAGCAAATCTAGACAAAGTCAACTCTAATAAGTCGCAGATTCATCTCACTGCTTGTATTTATTGTTCAGCTGGTTGTAATTTTACTAAAAGTCAAATTGAAATTATAATACTGCCCTTATAATAAGCTGTAATGACGATAATGAGCAAAATGTGGAAAAAAAAAATCAGACTGATTGTTCCATCATCTCCTGTCTTTTATACATTGACCAAAAATATTTAGTTTGTATCTTATGAGTTTTAGTTGTTGTGTTCTTTGCTGATTTTAAGTGAAGTGGGTGTGAGCAGATTCCAGAAGGTTTTCTATCCTGTGTGCAGATTGGAATAAAACCAGTGTGTGTAAGGGAAGAAAATAAGAAAAGAAAAGAATACCCTTGATTATTGGGACACTGGTAAAACATGAACTGCCCAGAAACCCACTGAACTCACAGTTACAGCCTTAAGCAGCCATTAATTACAGCAGGACCAAGCCTTCCCTGACTGGAAAATGCACTGAGGGGAGCCGTCCAACATGCATGTGTCTATGTGTGTGCACATGAATCTGGCTCAGGAGGAATCACTCCATCACCCCGACGCTGACATGTTCAAATTCAATACACTTATTTGATGCTAGAAACATGAGAACTGTGTGGCATACTCTAAATCCGACATGACACATATTTGGTATTTCCATTCCGACATTTGGAGGAATGACAAGCTACACAAGCGGTTACAACCCTCCTCGTTCACACATTAGGCAAAAAAAATACTATTCTGAACCACAAGGATTAACACAACCACATTTCTGCCTCTTCCAACGACGTGGCCCTGGTTCTGCTATCGCGCATTACCTCGACGTTGGCAGGAGGTTTGGGTCTGGTCTGTGTGCGTCACATGGATCGTAGCGTAGGGTAAGTTTTAGGTTTGAGTTATTTACTCCCCCCTACTTAAACCGACTGTAATTTGGACATCCTGCATTTTCCAAATTGCTGTGGAGCAGAGTTTTGCTAGAAAGTAATCAGCGGTGGTGAGGCTGGGGCTGGGGAGCCAGACACTCTGTCTGCTGTTCACTTACAGCACAACACTGACTGGAGATGTGGCCTATGGGCACAGGGGACGCTTTTATTGATTTTTCAGTCTCATTTCCCCAATAAATATGTGATGTAACAGTTTCTTTCTGCCACTTACTGGAGGTGTTGCGTTTCAGAGATGCTGTCCCATTTGTTCCGTTGACTCCATTCTTCTTGGACTGGTTCTTTGGTTCTGCCTTCTGTTTTGATGTTAACCCATTGGTCAGTGGTCCCTTCTTTCCTTTCAGCTGATTAGAGGAAAACAGGAAATGTCAACAAGAAAACCCATTGCTTAAATGAGAATGAAACACATCATCTGCATGTATTTCCACTATTACGATTCAAAAATGGTCACTTCTTTCTTTGCACATATAAAATATAAAAAGATTAAAGCAGTGGTTCCCAACCTTTTTTGGCTTGTGACGCCATTTTAACATCACAAATTTCTGGTGACCCTAGACATTCAAAATGAAGACTTTTTTTTTTTTTTTTTTGCAAAAATTATTTTGTTTTTGATCATGTAATAGTTTGCTATACTATGTTGCAAATAACGTTAATTTTAAACGACATTTAGTCTATATAATGTAGATTATTTTGGACGGAGGCAGAAAAGCCAGGTGTAGATTACTGCACAAAGTGAGAATTTTATTTTCCTTGGTCAGGATATGTACAGTCAGTCCAGCTTGGATTTACAAGGCTGACAATTAATACTGAACAAACAAGAACTCAAACTATGAATTATGAAAGAGCTGCAGCATCTGAAACTGACCACAATGAACATTTGAAAGATAAACAGTACCACAGTGCTTCAGTTTCAGCTTCAGAGTATGTCATGTCTTTTATGTTTTGGGATTGTCTCTGTCAACTCACCATATATTTTTTATTAATACACTTTTATTTTTGTTTTTTTTAATTTTTGTCAATTACTAGAACTTTCAGGTGACCCCATTTAAATTCCAGGCAACCCTGCATTGGGTCCTGACCCCAAGGTTGAAAAACACTGGGTTAAAGGTTACAGGTTAACTCTCTTATCCCTATAGCTAACACACAGTGCCTAGTATTAGCGTTAGCATTAGGAGCTGTGAGCTGTCATTAAAGGCACCTGTGGACCAACTCTAGATGTTCATCAGCACCGGGGTCAAGGGAACTGACTGGAGGATTAACCTAAATATACCTGTTTTTAAACCCTTTATCAGGCAAGTGACTATTTTTGGTCATTTCTGCATACATTCACATTACAAGACAGTAACAGCAACAGTTCCAGTGAGGACAGTGAGTCAACAATCTCAGGTCCAATGTGGTCTACAGGGTCTGTAAGGTCCACCTCTGCATGAACAGTGAGTGTACCTGCTTTGTTAGGTACCATGAAGTAATGGTACTAATGTAAGGAATGATGCTCAAAGGGATAATGTGGATGTGGACAGGGGTCCGGATCCGACGTTCTAATGTTCTAAAATACATATTCCTGTCACCTTACATGTGATTTTCTTGTATTTGTTGTATTTACTTCTCGGCTTTTTTAATTTGTATGTATGTATGTATGTATTTATTGATTTATTTTTGCCACTTACAGGTAAGGCACCAAATATGGTAACATTATTGACCTTGATTTTCTACATAACAATATAAAATTTTGAAAAATTTCACAAAAGTAATAAAGTCAGGTTCTCCAATAAACTATGGCTGAAATTTTGAATTTCAGAGTATTTCTATGAGTGTCCTGTAAAGGGTTAATAGCAGGGCAAACCTGGACCTCGTTAGAATCATCCTATTTTTAATACTTAGACAAAAAGTGAGTTTAAGGAGATCTAACATGGTTCTCTTAACATCATGCCTGACTTCGTTTGGTCCTGCGCACACCTCTTTGAAAATGTACGTCTTGTAGTAGAACGCCACTTTGTGGTCTCAGAGGCGATGTTAACACCCCATGGCCACGCCACACACAGCACACACATCAGAGGATTAGCGGGAAGGAGGTGGGGCTCCATACAACACTATGTGGTAACTTATGTGGCCGTGGAGGCAGGGTGGTACTTACAACTGGGCTGTAAAAATAGAAATTACACACAGAGCCAACACCGGGTGTAAAGAAAAGGAAGGAAGTACACTATGTGGGACAACCACACTAGTATGAATACACACAACCTACACATTCTCTACTCATACTGTACATAATGTCAGTATTGGGAGGGTCACTTAAAAAAACAAAAAGCAAAAAAAAAACCCAACAAAAAAACATAATAATAATAATAATAATAATAATAATAATAAAACTTATACACAGTGATTTTAGCACTGGATTACTTCAACTCTTTCTCATTATTATTGAATGAATGTGGCATTCACATAATGCTGCTAAACTAACAAAGGTTTAGACAAAATGGGAGTAAAATGTGAATTCACAGTTGTTAATAGAACTTAAGTTTCTCTAGACAGACCTTAACACTGCAGACTGAACAATACATACATGAACAAACTAAAACAAACCCAAAGAACGCACATAGTTTGGCTTTTACTGGAGCATTCTGGATAAGTAATTTACAACAGAACCTGGTTTGATTATGTGATATTATCAATATTCGGTGATATCAGTGATTGGCATGAGCCCAGTGAATCTGGATTACAGCATTTCTAATCGAAGCTGAAGTTTTATTCTAAATGTTCCAATGACTGGACTGGAATGATTTTAAGCCTGCTGTAATTCTCACATTACAGAGATCTACACCAGAGTGGGAACATGCAACAGAAGATGATGGGAAATAAAGGTGGGCTTTAGGCTGCCCAAGTCCACACCTTATCTAGTGAATTAAAGCATAGATCTGCAGCTATAATAAGCCTGATTTAGCTTTTCTTACTTTCACTCTGCGGATGTAAATTAATTTGCCACACTTGAACATAGACAGTAAAGGGTTTTCCTGGGTTTGCACCAGGAAATGTGTTTGTGTGTGTAGGCTCAAAAAGCTGCATCAATATTCTATCCAACTGTGCATTGAAAGATATCAAATAATGCCTGGATTATACCATCTGATCCAGCTCCTCTTTGCAATTATTTTAATGTCTATTCGAAGTTTTCATCAAAAAATAGAGGAAATTATTAACCCATAAAGACCCAGTGGTGCTTTTGTTGCAGTTCCAAAATAGGTTTTTCCTCTATATTTAAATTTTCTAAAGTGACTGACCACCGTTTATTATAATATTATCCTCTGTATTTTGTGTTTTCCTCAGTCAAAATCATGTATTTTATTGTATTTTATTTACGGATTATGTAGATGTTCATAATAGCTCAGATAAAAGTTGAGGCTTATATCAAAAACTGAGAAAACTGCAGAAAAAAAACGGACTTTTTTGGTAAAATATATCATTAACTGAGCTAAAAACAAGAGTTTCCATCCACTTCTCATTGATCCAACTCCATGGGTTTTACTGGTGAATCAATGTTGTAGAAGATGACAGTGTTTCCACGGTAACTACACAGCTTCTGGACGTCCAAATGGGTCATATCTGATGACCATGAAAAGATGATAAACTGCATTTTACACCAGTTATTTACATGTATCGATAGATCTACTGGTTCAGAAGTTATTAAACAGTTTAAATCAGTTCAGGTCTTTATGGGTTAAAACCAAAGTCAAGAAAGTGAAAAGTAGAGCACAAATAAGCAGCTATGAAGTGGTTAATAGAGGCAACATTTAAGGGTGGAATTTTCTCTACAGATGGGAAAAAGTTAGAGTGTTAGTCACCTGAGCACCATCTTTATTTCGAGAGTCAGCAGTAAGAAACTTAGAAGAGATTTTAGACACAGGGGTTTTGTAGTGACTGGCAGAAGCAGAAGCAGAGGCTACCCTCTTAGGAGGGTAACGGGAGGCCAGCTTTGGTGGGGGCATGTTGTCATAAAGTTCAGCGTTCTCATAGTGCACATCCTCATTCTGCTGACGCCCCCTTGTGGCAGGACTGGAGTTCACAACCTCTGGGTCCTTGGGTCAGACCAGGGAAGCATGCATTTCAATATGAGAGGAGGATAAGAAATGAGCCAGGAAAGATGAAGAGGAAAGATAACAGCGGTAGAAGGTTAGTTACACTACATGACAAGCAAGTTTTAATGATCTAAAGTAGCAGAAAAAGGTTCAGAGACCACTTACAATTTTACACAATCACAAATATCATGAAAGATTCATGGAAAAATGTTTTTTGTGGCTGCGTCAGACAGACACAAACAAATGCAAATGTTAACAAGAAAAAAACAACTATATTCTTGACAGTTTCAACATGTCATACCCTGGATGTGTTTCAATATTTTGCTGAAACATCCAGTTCTGACCTTGACGGAAAAGAGCATGTGCAGAAGAATATGAGTTTGGAGGTTGGAGTGATTATTAATGCAATATATCACAAATACATGGGGTGTCCAAAATGTTTTTCCACCACAGTATATTTGATCTGCTAAAGGTGTTAAGTGCAGTATTTTACGATGTGGACACTTTAAGTAGGTTAACAGGGTCTGGCACTGACTCATGTGACAAGAAGGAAAATGATAATCATGCCATTGTATCACAAAAAGTATGTTTATATTTAAAATGTGGTAATTTTTTGCTATACAGAGAGTAACTAACTGTATCGCACGGACAAACTGTGTCTGTTCTGAGCTGTTTCTGCATCAGCTCTATGTCTAACACTATGTGCATGTGTGTCCTTACTGTTCCATTGATGGGGACGTCATCATAGTGCAGCGCCATCCCAGTGGGGCAGGCGTAGCCATTGACTGGGTTGTCCAAGTATGGGTTAGGAGATACTGCACGCTTACTGGTGAAGCTGTGAGGGGAAAAATAAGGATCTGTTAAAGAGGCTAAATTTACTCAATTAACCCTCCGGTACCCCGTCCAGCAAGGCCCTTACTAAGCACCAAGTGTGCCTTTTTCACACACTTGTGGAATAATGTCCAAAAAATTTTCATACAGTTTGTTTTTAATTCTTTTACACTTTTTTCTATTTCATCAACTTCAGCCATAAATAAATATACCAAATACTCAATAATTGGCACATTTTTAACCCTTTAAATGCCGTGTTTGTAATGTAAACAAAATTTTTTTGGATGCAAAAAACACAAAAAATATTTTTTTTTCCAATATGCTACATAAAAAGTGGATCACATATTATTTGATTTTTGCAGCCTGGCATATGTCAATGATTAACTCCAACATTGGTTAATTTGCATGATTATTTTTGGCACTAGGTCAAATGTTTAAAAATACTAGCATCTGTCACCAAGTGTGAAAAAAATGCACACCTATAAATCAAACTATTAAATATTATATATTGATTTATTTTTCTGCTCTAATTTGATTTTATTTTTGTAAATCAAGGTCAGCCCTAATCAAACATATCAAATGGAAGAAATAGTGTGTTTTAGGCACACTTGGGAGACAGATGCTAGTCTTGTAATTTCCTTTTGTTTACAATGAGCAAATTTTAGTTGGTGGCCAGAATTTTAAAGATCATGCAAAAATGAACAACTTTTGAATTCTAACCTTATTTAAATTGTGAAAAATAATATGAAGTTTTTTAAAACGTAGTGGAAAGTGTGCCTAAAAGGTGCACCTGGATACTGGAGGGTTAAGAGAACTTTCACACTTCGGTTACCTGGTCATGACTTTCAGAAACTTCAAAAATTAAAGGTGATATACCTGGACAACACCTTTTGGTCTGATGAAAAGAGCTGGTGTGAGTCCATATCAGACATATCATACCAATTACAAAATGACATTTACTGTTGGCTATAACCAGATATTAAAGGATTTGTAATATTTGTGCTTCAAAACATAAAAAAAAAACCACTCAAATATTCATCAGACTGTGAGGAAACAACAATTAATATGACATCACTGTATTATATTGCAGTATACCAAACTAACCCTGTGTTAGTCTGTATAATACTGTAGCAGAGCAGTAGTCACTATACTTGCGCTTTTTCATCCTGTCCTGCACTTTATACTATCCTCCAGTTACTATTCATTCAAACACACTCTTCTCATGCATTTTTTGTTGATTATCTTTTATCTATCTTATTTAATAATAATAATAATAATAATAATAATAATAATAATAATAATAATAATAATAATAATAATAATAATAATACATTTTATTTATAAGTACCTTTCAGGACACCCAAGGACACTGTACAGCAGAGGATAAAACAGACAATGCATAAAATACAAAGAAGTAAACAAATGGATAAAAGAAACATTGCAATACATAGAAATGAGAATGCAAAATGGAGTGTAAAAGTTATGGTGGGTAAGCCATTCAGAAGAGGTGCGTTTTGAGTCTGGATCAACTCTTTGCTGTGGGTGCACTTTATCCTGCTCTGTGCTGTCCTGCTGGTGCAAAATGCAAATTTCCCCACTGTAGGACAATAAAAGCATTATCTTATCTTACCTTATCTTATCACATATATAATCTTTAATTTTTTCCAAGGAGAAAAAGAATGAGAGGAAAGAAAGGAATGGGTCCTGCTAGCACATGGGGTAAGAGGAAGACCAGGTTTTTAACAGAAATATGGGTCAAAAAACCAACAAATCTATATATGACTGTGTTCATTTCAAGTTTCCATTTGCCCAGATCATTGTTCATCCTTAGTAGTTTTAAAACTAGACAGGTTTTGTTCTTGAATAACTTCAGCTGGACTGAACTTCGAAAAACTAAGAACAAATGTATGTAGTTGCTTCCTTTTTTGTCGGTAAATATACGTAATTAGCGCACTGACCCGTGGGAAAACACAGGTTCTAGATGTGGTAGTTTTTATGAGCAGACTTTTGGGAAATGTTAGTCTATATTTTATAAGTACTGACATAAAAATTGTTTGGTAAATCAATCTTTAAAATTTAAAGAAGAATTAATATATTTCCACTCTTGTTTTCTTTTTTATTTAATTATCTATGCCTGATGAGTGTCATACCTACTAATATTGTTGCTTTTATTTGTTTATTTATTTACTTAATCTCAGATTAGGATGTGTTACCTGGAACTTTGTAGGGTGGGGAGAGGGATAGGGTGGGAATTGTATTTATGTTACGTGGAAAATCCAAAAATATTTTCTTGTATGATTGCCACTTTCTTTTTTTTTTTTTTTTACCTTGATTCCAATAAAAAGAATGTTGAAAAAAATAATTAATATATTAACACCGATATCTAGAGACTGAAGTTAGTAAGTGCATCGTTCCTGTTTTTAACTTAATTTCCCATCATGCAGTGTGGTTCTGCACTTCCCGTCAACTGTCATGGGTATAGCAACGTGACTGTAAGGCTGTTGTATTCCAAAATTACTAATACTGTATCCCCCAAAACACTGGTCCTATCAGCTTGCCATTTTTCCTAGTCCCTTCCTTGACAGTAAATGCGTGGTTCCTGTTTTTAACTTCATTTCCCGTCATGCAAGGCTGACAGGATGTACAAAGCTGCTTCCTGTCCCTCCCCCTGGCAACTGCTTAGAAACCTGAATTAAATCAGTCCCTCCTGACTTTAAAAAAGGGAATTTTAAAGAAAAAAGATATTTAATGTAGAGATGGGACTATTCCTCAACTATAGGTACCAAACTGGTCAGTTACAAACGTCTCAATTTCTCAGAACCGCACAGGTACAGACGGACAGACCGACGCTCTGAGACCTTCCAGCATTATGGTAAAGATGGTAAAGATTATACATACTAAGGATGTTTTTTGGCACATTCTCACCTGTCTCCAGCATTGTGCCATAAATAATAACATAGTGACCAACAATTTAACCTTGGTTTTAGCTGTGAAAGCGTGCTCATCCATTCAATCATTCATAATTAAGCGCTTAATCCTCTAGAGAGCTGCGAAAATGCTCTCATATCTCTAAACCTACAGGATTTGTGGCTTTTTACAAAGACAGTCTGATAGGAATATCCCGTACCAGAAGGACTGCTTGGCCAGCTGGATGACGTTGGCGGTGGTTTCCACATCGATGTAGTCATAATGCAGTGTTGCCGGGTCAGTGGTGGAGCCGGTTTCAGCCAACAACACCCCCAACCAGCGACCCATCTCCTCAGATGAAGAGGCCTGGAGGAAGAGGATGAGAAAGGTGACATCAGCAGGAAGAGACTGAGCATCATAATAAGTTCATGACTTTTAGATTTAGAACTTGGACCTGGCTGCCTCTTGCATGTCACCATTTTCCATCAAAGACATACTAATGATATGGTTTTACACGGAACAGAAACAGAAGCAGAGGGTAGCGTGCAGACAAACAAACTGCAACATGGAGGAAGCGCATATGCATCAGCAACATCAAACACAAAGACACAAGTCACTGGTGGGTGGAGAAGACATTTTACCACATGAGAGGAACCCAAGGACGAGCAGGAAAACACGACAAGTGGCGTATACTCGGATCAGACAATACTTTAATTCACCAGTTTAAATAGATCAATATGGCGGCGTACCTCCAGAACAGCCACTTCTTGGCCGTTGCGAAGCAGACGGAAAGCGAAGGGGTGTTTGTGGTCGAGGCCGGGGCTGACCTCGCAGCCTCGGAGGGGCAGCGAGGCGATGTGGCTCTTCAGGTCATCCCGGTCCTTGTGGAGCAGCAGCTGGTTGTCTTTGAGCCGGCACCAGCGTTCCCGCCAGCGGTTATTGGACAACACGTTCAAGTAGCCTGTGAACCAGTGAATTCAAGTCAAAACTGAGGACACACTGTTAATGAATGAAGAGCATTTTAGGCCCTTTAATCCTTTAAGATCTAGGACTATGTTTGGGCCGACTTCCAAACTTCCACCTTTCTTAAGTGATTTATCATCATTTATTGCAATATTATCTTCTACATTTTGCTTTTTTTGTGTGTGAAAATGCGGTATTTTCCAATATTTCATTAACTGGTTATGTAGATTTCCACAAAAGGTCAACAGAAATTCAAGTCAAAACTGAAAATTGTGAGTTTTTCAGCAAAATATATCATTAACTGAATATAGAAACAAGTGTCCACAACCACTGTCATTTATTAAACTCCATGGGTTTTACTGGTGAATCAATGTTTCAGGAGATGACGATTTTTCCATGTTCACTATTGAACTTCTGAACGTCCAATGTCCATTTGTTGATTTTGAGTATGTATGAATTACATTTTAATTAGGGCTGGGCAATGTGAAAAAAATCACATCACAATTTTTTTTCATATCATTCATTCATTATCTGAACCCGTTTTATCCTCACTAGGGTCACGGGCGTCGCTTGGAGCCTATCCCAGCTATTTATGGGCGAAGGCGGGGTACACCCTGGACAAGTCGCCAGTTCATTACACGGCTGAACATATAGAGACAAACAATCACTCTCATATTCACACCTATGGGCAATTTAGATTAACCAATTAACCTATCAGTGCATGTCTTTGGATGGTGGGAGGAAGCTGGAGTACCCGGAGAGAACCCACGCAGACACGGGGAGAACATACAAACTCCACACAGAAAGGTCCCACCCCCATCGACTGGTGTTGGAAATAAACCCAGAACCTTCTTGCTGTGAGGCACGAGTGCTAACCACTGCACCACCGTATCACCCATATCAGACAATATCAATATGTATCACGATATAAATCAAATCCCTATTTTTGTCAAGCTTAAATTTTCCATTACTCATAAGTTAGTTGTGAAGACGTCAGAAGGTTATTTTTGATTTAAATATGATGTATTTTCTGTCAGAGGTCGAACATGACAGATGTGCTGAAGAACATTATACAACTGTTTCAGATCAATAAAACAGGTACATATATTTAAAACTAAACTAAAAGTCTGACCAGCAGGCAAAAGCTTTCAAAATTTTACCTCCTAAGACCCAGCTATGGGTTTTCTGTTCACATTTGTGGACAAGAGTTTCACAACTTTATACATAAAAAAAAGAAAACTGTCCACCGCAAAGGATATTCCATAAAAATTTTAAAAACTGCATCTGAAAAAACTGTTACATCATGATGTTTCCAATATAGCCACTTATTTAATAAAAAACAAAAAAAGCTTGTACTTTGCTGACATTTCCTGGGTCTTAGGAGGTTGAAAGAGAATGCAAAGAAAACAGACCATCTTCACCAAACAATACCGGGGGTATATAGGTGGGGATGTGTTCCGTAACTGCCATAAATGAGGAAAAACCGAAAATTAAACTTAACATGCTTTGAATGTCTGACTCTCTGCTTCTATACCTCACCCTACCTTTTCAGTAACCCGGTCGCTTGAGTTCTCGGTCACATTTTCTCCAGAGAGAACACTCATTACCTCCCGCTGCCGCCCAAACATTAGCATGTATGCTGCAGCTGCTCTTATGCCTGTGCTGTGTATGTCAACCTAACTTGCCGTGGCTCTAGCGTGACTGGTTTGGTGCGACGCTACTTAATTATGATTGGCTGTTCTTATGTCTGTCAAAACATGGACAAATGAATTCTATCGAAACTGCATCCAGCATGTCTCATATTTATATCAATTAAAGTTATATCGCAATATATATCATTATCATTTTATCGCCCAGCCTTAATTTTAACTGTTTGTCATTATTTACACCTGCTAAAAGGAACTCATTTAATATACCCTAAGACTGTTCCATATCTGCAGGGGTGCTGCTACCAATTGTGGTCCCCATGAAAGCTAAACGTTGTGGGCCGTTTCATAAAATTCAGTATCTTGAGGATTTGCCAGAACGGGGGCGGGGGGTCACTTGCGCTAGCGTGAACTAAACATGCTTGTAACAGCCGATTCCCGACTTCCATGCCTCTTTTAATACAGTAGGTCTTACAGGACATTTTCACAACTTCTAACCTGTATTCACTGGACCCCCTCCTCTGCTCTATGGGGCCCCCACAAATGCTGGGCCCCATGAATTTCACGTTTACCCACCCTTATTGGCACCCCAGCATATCTGACATGTACAGGTTCAGTATTACCGCATGTGGGCACGTCTTCCTCTGCAGATGAGGTCTGTTCATCAGTGGACGGCTTCTTCTTGCCCAGGCTGATGATCTTTGTGATTTTCTTTCCTGCTCCTTTCCCAACCGTCCCACTCTTCTGCTCTGACTTTGAATTCTTCTTTCCCTTTCCTGAAAGAGACCAAAAAAAAAAAAAAAACACAGGTTATGACTTAAAAGTGCAGGGGAAATGAGTAAAATACCGTGCAGGGTTGTTTTTGATGGACTCCTGCAGACTTTAATTGCTCTGCCCTCATTATTTAAACAAAGGAAATTACCAAGGGAGATGTTACGCGTTCATTTATGTTGATTCAATTACATTCGGATGCTTTTGTAATACTGTAAGAAGCAGGAAGAGAACAAAGAGCAACCCTAGACTCTTCTGTAAACAACTACGAGTTAAGGACCAGTTGCTTTGGGTTTAATCAGACCCTTGAGGGTTCAAAAGCTCTTTGTTAGTGAATTAGGCTTATTTTGCAACCCCAGTGTCCCGACTGGTCGGAGAGGGTTGATTTCAGCTGGCCTAGTTTCTACCCAGACAAAGACAGAGAGGAGGGAGAGAGGAATGACAGTGCACATTCTGCTTGAAGGAGGACTAAAGTCAACTAAGCCTGGTCTTAGAGGCTGCTCATATCTGTATGTCTGTCTGTTGTAAGTGAGGGAAATGACTTCAGATGCAAGAAAAGAAAAGAAAAGAAAAGAAAAAAAGAAATGAAAAGCTGGGGAATTCTGCCAAAGCTGAGCAGTTGAGGCTCCAACATCATGCTCTTTTGTGGTGTCTCTGTGTATATTTTATGAGGACAAACTACTGTGGCAGAAAGTGCAGCATCACCATCATCTGCATAAACCTTTACAAAAATAACCAACTGTCTCAACTGCCAGATTGCAGGGCAAAAGAGACAGTGCAGAAGAAGTGGGGGAGGAGAAAATAAAGCATTCCCCATCGCTGATGTCATCATGGCGAGACGGTGAACGCTGAATGTCTGGAGTGATTCGATACACACGTGCAGTAAGACCCTGTGTATAATCACAAGAGCTGGTTTGTGTGATGAGGTGAAGAAAGCTAATGAAGGGTAGCTCAAACTGATACCGTAATGACTTTTTTTTTTTATTCAGTTCTTTTTGGCAAACATCAGCTCCTGTTCCAACATTTTTTCCGCGTTGCACTTTCCTCCCAGATATGATGTGACAAAATACCATGGCGACGGCTGTAATTAAATAGGAAGCTGCCTGCGCTCTTTTTCAATGACAGGGTTTCTTTCCTAATGTGAAAATATACAAACACACATCACACACAATGCAGGCCTGTGGTGGAAACCAGATGCACAGATGTGAAAGTGATTTTTTAAAGAAATGGAGGAATTATTATTATTTTTCCCATCAGGACAAAAAGAGCAGGAAAACTGTGATCAGGTAAATTTGATTCCAGTAAATCAGCACTTTTTGTTACCAGCCACGGAAGGAATGTGGATGATTTAGCCGAAAAGAGAGTTTTGGGACTGAATTAGCGATGAGTGAAGAAAAGAGAACCCCTAAACCAAAGAAATACACTGTTATAAGTGTCGAAAGTGGGTTTTCATTCATTTTTTTCATTTATCCGTGAAACTTAGTGATTAAATAGTTGTGATAATCAACAATATGTGACAGAGATAGTAACAGCACAATCCTACATAAAATATGACAAAAAGATGACATCTTTAACATGTGCAAAACTTTCTTAACATTAAACTTATCACTTCCACAACTGACCACTAATAATGGACGCACTTTAGGAACATGTGCAGTAGAAGTTCTAACTTTGGCCTAAGAAAATGCGTTGAAAACTGTAAGTAAAAGCCATTTTCAGAATAATAAATATTACTGATACTATGTATTAATGCAATAAATTACTAATACATTGATGTGTTCATTGATATTTAAATTACTGTGTAGATTATTATGTTTGTTAATCTATTAAGTGATGTATTTACTTGCTTATTTTTTTATTTTATATTAATAGTATGAATCGGCAAAAAAGTTGCATTGAAACAAACAATATTTATCTCCAAAATCTGGTGGTGAAGTATCAAGAAGAAGCACAGTAAGGTCATATTTTAGGATATTATGTCAAAAGTACAACAACCATCACTATTTAGGAAGCTGATGTTATTTCACAGCAGCAGCATTTCCTTCTATATGCAACATTTGTTACTTGCTTTTGGGGTAGATACTTGTACTATATGTGTTATATTTTAGTTCTAACAACAGCTCCATTGTATCTGATTTGGACAACAGAATCAGCATCATAATCAGTAAATAATTCCATCAAGGAAGTTAGAATCACTAACTTTTAACTTATTTTCTTAGAATTTTCCTAAATAAATGACTATTGCAGCAGTTTGCAATTTATACTTGATATTCAGGGAGTTGTTGTGGCTCTAAATTTGACCTGTGATATGTTACAACAGAATGTACATTTTCAACGTTTTAGTTGAGAAGATATTAGAGTCGAGGTCAATAAGAGGAAAGAAATACAGATTAGGTAACTGTGCAATCAAGTTTTGTTATACTGTTAATCCTTAGGACTATTTGTTTGGAGGAAAGCCAGCACAAATACAAACATGAGTGAGATGTGTGGTTAAAACCAGGAGACTCTGAATTTGTAGTGACGTAATGTGAAACGAATTATGGGTGACTGATTTATGGCACATGGTAATTCACTCAAGATCAGGCCATCAGCTACATATGAGACTGCCATTATAACAGGCTGCCTGGGTGTCTTCATGTTTTCTTTGCCATAAAAGTGTCAGAAAATGTCTTTTTTGTCAATTCTTTTGCACCTTTGTTTTCTAGAGGAACTTAACTTTCAATATCTGTCCATTAATTATCATTATTATAAATAATAAATAAAGACAAAAAAGGACCTGAAGTTTTTAGCGTATTTATTAGCAGAAACGACTGCAAAAGTCCATAACGAAACTTTCTGAGACTGCAGAAGTAAACTTTCAACAATTTTACATCTGCTCAACCATGCTTTTTGGTCTTGACCATTCAGTATCCATATCATGGCTTCATATTTTTGGCACTTTCCAAGTATTTTTAGCCTGTGTGGAAGTCTCTGAAAAATTTCCTTTCTACTTGTAACAGTCCCACATTGCTGCCATAAAGTGTTTTATAGTGTTGGAAAGCTCAGGATCTCAGCTTTCTGATGCCTTTTGAATTTTGTGGATAGCATAAACAGTTCAGGAGTTACAGTAATTTGAATGCGGTAAAGTGCCAAATGCAGCATCAGAGAGACTGCAGTTGTTAAAGGGTTAAACTGAAGCTAATGTGTTGTTTTCTTTTTACAGAACATAGTGTGACAATGACAACATAAGTTTTTCGTCTCTATACATCCAAATAAAACCTCCCTTCATGAAGAAATAACCATCAATATTATGTGATTGCATCAAACTCCTCTATTATGTCAGCGCTGATCAGATTTCTACATCTGTCCTTCTTTTCCTGTGATGACACACAAACACACTTACACAACCAAGTCCATGAATCACACCATGATCTGCCTCCACATCACATCCAACTGGTTTACAGATTAACTGCTGATGGAAAATCTGTTCCAGTCATGATGTTGAAAAAAAACTTAAAAAAAAACCAAAACAAAAAAAAACCAATCTTAATGAGGAAATAAAACTTGAGTGTTAAATTTTCGTTGACAATCCAAATAAAATGGCAGACAAGTAAAATGAAATTTCCCTCCCTGAGGAGCTCTGCCTGCTGAGTAAACAGACAGTAAATAACTGGAAGGTATTTCAACCATGTCTCTTTGTTTTGGCGTCTATTTCAGCGGGGGAAGACCATCTCAGTGTACGTTAAATAAATCCAAATGCTCATTCTTCATGCTTCATGCATTATTATTAGAGGCTGACCTTTCAGGGCTTCTCCTCTGAATCATCAGTCGGATTAGGAGGAAAAGGCACCGAGCCCGAGATGAGAACAAGCCTTTGTTGGTTCCCAGAGACAAGAATACTGATTATGTTCTACTCCTTATTTAACTTAACTGCTGTTATGTTGAGCTTTAGGGCTAATATTGTTGCTAAAATGTGTTCTCAACTAAATACTTAACCAAGAACAGATGTGGAAACATTATAAAATATTCACAAAACAATCCCAAATGAATGTTCAGTTACTGGCTTTACCATCTTTTCAAGGCTTTTCCTATTTGAGCATCAAATGGATTTATGAGAGGTTTTATTCTTGTTTGTTGTGGGCATTTGTCTGCAGCAGTGGTTCTCACTGGTTTGCTTTCAGGACCAACCATCATCCCTTAAAGGAGTGATATTTTGCTTTTTTAAATGGAATTATGTATTTTAAAACATTTCCCTGTGGTTTGCATAAACTGTAAATGCTAGGCTTGGGTCTGAATTCTTCAAATATACATAATATACAGAATGAGTGCTTTTTTCAATCTATTATCATGTCTTTTTCTGTATTTGTATTTTGTGTATACACATGTGTGCTGTGTTGTCTAGTTCTTGCTCTGATGCACTTTGAGCTGAATCTGAATGATATGTTCTATCTACATAAATGAAGCTGAAATTCAGTTCAGTTCATCAGTTACAATACATGATTTTCTTGTAGCACTTCACAAAGTAACCGTTAAATACCTAGAATTTTATTTGTGGTGACTTCCAAATTAATTTCATTTGATATTTAGCCTTTCCTAAATCACCATTTATGATAAAACTAGCAGAACTGTACCCGTGGTGCCACTGTATGCTAGCATGAAAGGCTAAAATTGCCCACAATACCTCACAACGTTTGAATACAGACATAAAATTGTGCCTAGTAGATAGACAGGTAGTGTGTCTACTCATTTGGCGAGTTTGATGGCGATCAGGCCTGTGAAGGCTGAGGAAAATCCGTACAAATGCCCTCCCGTGCTGCAACATCAATCGGATGGACAACGTGCATTATATAGTAGGATTATCCTCTGTATTTTGCAGTTTTTAGTGAAAATCAAGTGATTTCCTATAAATGAACATAAAAACAGTGAATAAATACATCTCCGTCCACTTTCATTTGTTAAACTACATGGGTTTTATTAGTGAATCAGTGTCATCTGATGCCCCTGTAAAGCTGGGATAATTGTACCTGAATTATAAAAATGCATTATTAAATGTTGCCAGTGGCTGTAAAGGTCTTTAACCTGTTAAACTCAGCCTACTATACCCATGATGTCCATGATTTCATTCCAAGTACTGCATTTTTTTAAGACTGAGCTGAAAACTATATATATATTTTCTATATTCTAGATGCATTTATTCTGACACAGTACATTTGAGATAAAGATTATTACATTTCTACATCTCACAGGTGTTACCTTTCATTTGAACCCAAATTTATTGAGAAAAATGTTCTTTATTAATTATACTCCATTCATTTTAGGAATGTCATTTTCAGCTGTTAGGCTGAGAAATGAGCTTAGGGCTTCACAGGATAAGGGTTAAGATCTTAAAAATACTTAAAAATACTGTGAGTTGAAGGAATGCACCAAATGTGATGTACAAATTGGTATTTATTTGTAATATGCAGGGTGGGGAAGCAAAATTTACAATGAACATTTAGTTGTTTTTTCTCAGCAGCCACTACGTCAATTGTTTTAAAACCAAACATATATTGATGTCATAATCATACCTAACACTATTATCCATACCTTTTCAGAAACTTTTGCCCATATGAGTAATCAGGAAAGCAAACGTCAAAGAGTGTGTGATTTGCTGAATGCACTCGTCACACCAAAGGAGATTTCAAAAATAGTTGGAGTGTCCATAAAGACTGTTTATAATGGAAAGAAGAGAATGACTATGAGCAAAACTATTACGAGAAAGTCTGGAAGATACTATTAAAGAAGAATGGGAGAAGTTGTCACCCCAATATTTGAGGAACACTTGCGCAAGTTTCAGGAAGCGTGTGAAGGCAGTTATTGAGAAAGGAGGAGGACACATAGAATAAAAACATTTTCTATTATGTCAATTTTCTTGTGGCAAATAAATTCTCATGACTTTCAATAAACTAATTGGTCATACACTGTCTTTCAATCCCTGCCTCAAAATATTGTAAATTTTGCTTCCCCACCCTGTATATGTAACATTTGGACGATTATGTGCCTGCAACTGTGTTGTGATCCAGTGTTGACATTTCTGATACTTCGGAGTGTGCATAAGGCTAGAAGTGATAAAATCAGCACTGGCAGAAATAAAGGTGGATTTATTATGGTTATTTTGATAAAATCACCTCACTCATATATGGATTTATGGCAAGAAATGCAGGTTAGTTTTGTTGACTGAGTATTTTTTTTAGTTATTTCACCCTGTGGATTAATAAAGTCAGTCTGGATCTGTATCTTTATTTTGACTTCTACTATAACTCATTGCAGAGAATTCCCATCATGTCTTTGTTTCAGAGCTTCATTTCCTTACATGACTTGCCAGTTCGGCCGTGCGGTCACAATACTGACAAAGGGATTTCCCAGAGAAGTCCAGATATTTTATGTTCACCACAAGAACCTAAATGCTCTCATTAACTGGATGTAAATCAGTCGTGTGCATTAGTGACAGACATTTCTTTCCATGACAATGTGACTGTTGATTTGACGACTGTAGCAGTGAACACCCACCTTGTTCCTTACAGTCACTGTGTCCGTTCTCATGAGGCGCCTCGCCGTCAGAGCTCGGCCTGTCACATGACGCTTTCTACCATACACAAGAAGAAAGGATGCACAAGAAGGCAGAAAGTGAACAAAACTGTAACATCCTGGAAAAAGACAGGTTGACAAAAGTATTAACACAGCTGTCTGAATACAGTTGATTGTAAAAGCCTTTAAGAGCATCTGCTACATGTTATGGATAAATAATTAGGCTGCGCTCTGCCAAGTTGGGAGTGGTTTGTCATTTAAAAGGCCTCTAATTCTGCTCATTTTCCACCACACACACACACACACACACGTTCAGACGTACACAAGTATTCTGGGTACAGAGCGGCTCCGATGCACATTTCCCTGCTCCTGTAATATGTCTTTTTCCCTCCTTATCCCATATGCAATAAAACGTTATTTGGCAAACATATTTTATTAGCTGTTGCATATGTTTGATTTCTGCCTACAAAATGAGGTATACATACCTCTGTGTCTGCAACAGAACAATACAAAGTCCAGGAAAGTCACAGAAAAACAAAAAACCCCACTAGAAACCTGCCAATTTAAGGTTGAAATGGAGTTTTATGTAGCAGATGTTGTTTCTATAGGGAATTTAAGTGGAAATCAACACACCTGGATCCACAATGGCGATCTTAAAAGACTTACGTTACTATAAATGTTTTAAAGATTCTGTTTGTTCTCAATCAGACTGACTGATTAAATTCAAACTGAACTAAAATAAAGAATACTCATATTGCTTTAAATTAACTAGAGAAATGTTATGTTAATTTGGTGCTTGCAATAGTTGGGGGATTTACCTCGTGAACAAAATTAAAAAGGAATGTCAAAACTCAGGGTACGTTCAGACTGCAAGCAAATGTTTCACAAATCTGATTTTTTTGCCCATATGTGACCTGTATTCAATCTGTTAAAGACACTTTGAACAGGACAAATCCAATTTTTTCAAATCCAACACAAGCAACTTTCATATGTGGTCCTAAATCTGGTATGTATCTGATATTTTGCAATGAGACTTCAGTCCGAACAACCAGGTCGCCTTTATCCAACCTCATTGAAATGTGACAAACATCACATTTCTGCATCCCAGGAAGAGGAGCAGCAGGAAAAACAGATTTGCTTCCATAAAACAGTGCATACCTGCGTGCTCATGTATTACCTCAGGACCTCTTTTGTGCATGCGGGTCACTTCAGGGTTGCATTCAGTTCATACTCACAACTGATAGAAATTGCAATTAATGTGTCATATGAACGAGCACACACACAAAAAAATGGATTTCTCCAAAAATTCCGAATTGTGCATTAAGACCTGCTGTCTGAACGTAGCCTTAGTGTATACAGTCTTAGGCCACCTTTGGATTTGTTGATTCTACAGGGTTGAAATAAGCATATATACTTATTTCTCATTCTCTTTTCTGCAGATAGAACAAGAAAATACAGGCAATATGTGCACAGCCTTAAAACACACACAAATAACTGAACAAAATGCATTCTGAAAGGTTAAAGTCAGTATTTAGTGTGACCTCTGACCCCATGACAAGAAGCAGCACAGACAGTTAGAAACATCTGACATGTGTTGAATGATATCTGGAATAAAATAGTAAGAAAAATAATGCAATAAATGTCATATTGTCTAAATAAAAGGGTTAAACACAGCCAAGTGCAAAGGGTTGTCACAATAAATACTACCACTTTGGTTTATAGAAGTTGTTCTTTCCTGAAACTTTTGTTTTTCCTGCTGTACATACTTCAAATATATAAGATCTTAATATGGACACTGAAAAATGCATATGTGTGATTATTAGAAGTTTACTAAACCAACAAAACCTAGGACTTCTAACACAGTATCTATATTGCATACATAAATAGAAGAGCTGCAAAAATCAAACCCTACTACAGGAATAATAAACAGGACCAACAACCATCTATGTGTGTAGTGGATTACCTTTTCCAGTTCAGGTTTGTGAACAGGTGATCCAGATCCAGCTCCATCCAGGTCTACACTCCCATTAATACACACCTCTCTCATCACCTGTAAAGATAAAAAAAAAAAAAAAACAGCATTAATAATGAGGCTACCGACTGAAATTAAATTAGTTAACAGTTCCAGACGTGCTGAGGGGGTTCGGTTTCCACGCTGCTGTGTCTACCTCTGCTGGTGGAATGTGGGAGGAGCCCTTATTGAAAAATCCTGAAATATTTCCTCACACTGTTGCCACATAATGAAGCAGTTCATTCCTTAGAGAGCATGCCTGGGGTAATGTGGGCCACATGTACAGTGAACACACTCCTCTCTCATATCCCATCATGTTACTGAATGGCAGCCAAGGGATCATAAGGTAGGTTCAGCCCATGCAGTGGAGTGAGGAGGCAGAGGAGAGCATGCATGTGCGGTAGGGTGGGGGTGTCTGCTGCACACATTAGACACCACAGACTTTTACTACGGCCATGGAATCCTTATGCAATAAGGTCCAGCAGCGGTGAATGAGATCTGCAGGGCTCTGGACGGGGCGCCAGTGTGCATTACCGTGACCTCGATGGACTTGAGACCTGGCAACCCATTGTCAGATCTGGCAACCTGAGGCATGTGGCGGTGACAGGGGTGTGTGTTGATGAGCGGTGGGCAGCGGGAAATGAGATTTCTGTGTGCGCAAGTGGGCTAACGCACTCTCTGACACACACAAACACACATCTACTCCCCCCTCGTCCTCTCCACAAGCATTCTGAACCATCTCTGGCCGCGCAGCGCTCCTCAGCTCATTGGTTTTGGCTTGGAGAGAACATAATTGGGTTTCGCGGGGGAAATGACAGGCTGTGGCTCCATGGGTTTGGCTCCGAGAGAGGCTCAGAGGCCGGAGAGTAGGACAGACAGCAACATCATGTCTATCTGCCACTGGAGAGTTTTACTGCCAGACAGGGGTACAACAGAGGTCTGGTGATGTACTGCATAGCAAACTGGAGGAGGTAGTCTGAAACACCACTTTTAATAAAAGCAGTACAGTGGAGATCGACATGCTGTTGTTGCTTTAAAGTGGCTTCAAAACATATTTCCCATTTTTAAGTATAATATTAGCTCATACCCTATATACACTGCGATCTGTAAACCATATCAAAGTGGAGTGAAAATGTGAGAACTTAATGTATTCCAGTGACTGCAAATGCACATATTTTGAAACAGAATTTAATGCCTTTGCTCACATGGGACAAAACATCTAACCTCAAAACCCAAATGCAGTCGTTATAATCAGCCAGTAAAGGGGGTTTTAAAGTCGTGACACATATGGAAGGGCTTTGTTTGTGGGAGGGACTTTTGATATTTTTTATGGAAATCACCAAAATCATTCTTCATACTCCATGGATAAACTTTTGCCTTTGACTTCCCTTCCAATCACCACGCACACATGAAATCTAAGGAATTTTCCTGTATGAAATTACTGGGGGTTTTTCCCTTCATTTCTTTCTCCTATTCTGGAATTTAAGTGTGTAAGGACATGTATTTTGTCCATAACTCTGGATATTCATCACTGTTGCACATGGGCATTCACATGGAAAATTAACTGAAAGGATGGGCTGGATGACAGAGTGAAAAAGTTGGATTATATTTATTTTTTGTAGACAATACTGTGAATAGTGTCATGCGTCTGCTTGGTTCATTGTAAATTAATCCAATAAATCACAATACAATAGGGTTGTGTTTATTTTTTTCTTCTGCTTGAGGACATATTGCATGCATCAGATAGTTGTGTGTACACACTAAAGCAGCTCTGCTACATAAACAGAGACGGCTCAGTTTTTTCTTTATTATAGATGTACATAATAAACACGCAGCACACAAACACAGTTTACACACCGATCAGCCATAACATCCTGACCACTGACAGGAGAGGTGATAATTATATTGAATATTTCATTCCAATGTCACTTTTCAGTAAGTTGGAGATATTAGACGGCAAGTGAACATTTAGTGGTTGAAGCTGATGTATTGGAAGCAGCAAAATGATCAGTGTAATGAATTGAGTGACTTTGACCAGGTCCATATTGTAACGGTGATGACGGGGTTAAAACATCTCCACAACTGCAGGTCTTTTTGGGTGTTTCAGGTCTTCAGTGGTTAGAATCGACCAAAAACGGACAAAGGAGCGACATGACCAATCTCAGGATGACTGATCTTCTGTGGGAGGTGTTGGAAAAATAAATCTGATCCATGGAGGTTCAGATCTCTGCTTCCAGAACTTCAGGGATCTGCTGTTGTCTTGGTCCAGATACCACAGCACACCTTCAGAGGTCTGGTGGAGTTTAGGCCTCGGGTTAGAGCTGGTTTAGTGGAAAAAGGGGAACCTCCATAATATTAGATAGAGGGTAATAATGGTCTGCTCCCATAGATGCTCCATAAGTTCAGATTGGGTTGTTATTCTTTATACACTTTTGGTAGCTATGAACCACTTTACACTGGGAATGAACAACAAGATCTGGAGCCTGTGATTTGACCATCACAAATTCTCCCTTGTCAAAGTTACTCGGATCCATACTTTTTACCCATTTTGCTGATTCTAACACATCAACTTCAGGGGTTAAATGCTCACTTACTGCCTAATATATCCCACTGACTGGCAGGTCCCACTGGAATGAGATAATTCAAAATTAATAGGACTTTGCCTGTCAGTGGTCAGAATCAATTTATCAATCAGTCAAAGTTTGTTCATATAGCACTTTAAAACAACATGAAGACCAAAGTGCTTTAAATCTAAAAGCATGATTAAACAAGAAAAGCACTCAGAGAGCGCAGACCTCCGCCAAGACAGATCTGCCGCCCCCATCAACACCAAAATTTAATTATTTCTTCCTTGTGCCAGTATCACAGTATCAACATTTCCTGAAAATTTCATGAAAACCTGTCCATAACTTTGAGTCATCTTGCTAACAAACAAACAAACAAACAAACAAACAAACAAACAAACAAACAAACAAACACACAAAGCAAAGTGATCACAATACCTCCTGGCGGAGGTAATTATAAGACAGAAACAGGTTAGTCAAGTACCATAAATATGCATAAAACAATAGGGCAACAATACACAGTGATAAAAAAAGACCACAGATTAAAACTTAATAGTGTCTCAGTGTTAAGGGTTAAAATATGTTAAAATATAGAATGTTATGGCTGATCTGTGTTAAATATCAGGCTTTAACCTTATATTGAAAACTTCAATTTTGTTAATTGTGCAAATCTATGAGAAGTCTCCAGATCCAGTATCAACCCTCTGGGAATAAATGAGCAACCAAACACACACAATGCAATGTGAAACGCACTGAAGCGGTGTGAAGTGGACGGCAAAAAGCACCAAGATTTCACAGACAAGCAGTGAACACACAGGTATACTCAACTTACTTTGTATTTTGTAAATGTGGGGCAGGAAAAAGGCGGTAAAAGAGAAGTCAGTGCATTAGTGAGACATAAAATCAGGCCATACCAAAGAAAGGAGAAAAGTAGCAAGAAGAAAAGATGGAAAAGAGAGAAAAACACGTACAAATTGGTAGAAAAAGACTGGAAAGGTTTAAGAGAATGAAGTCAGGACACAATATGGACATGTGTGTTCCATAAACACATCGTTAGCTGAAAATGTCTGGGAGAATCATTACTGTAACTAGAAGAGTTTGGAAACCCACAGGTACTCTTCTAGCCTTCACCCCCCCCCCCCTTTCTCCTCTTCCCTTTGTTTCTTTCTTTCCCTTGATCTCTTTTCACTTTGTTCTTCCATTAGATTTCTCCCTCTCTCTTTATCATCTTGTCTTTTTCTAATTATTTTCTCTTAATGTGCTTTCACGTGGCTTCACTTTTGTCATGAGGACACTCTGTTGGCCGCCTGATTCAACTAGGGTGGGAAATGTCGTAAGAAATCCCTTTTTTTCCATTATCTAAATCAGTAATATGAAATGCAAGTACGGCTGTTATTAAAGTTTTATGTCTTTGGATAGATGAAGACTTCCAGAGAGGTGGACAGAAAAAAGGGACGACTGACGAAAAAGAGGTCAAAAGACAAAAGTGAGGAATAATGAATAAATAAGTGACTGCACAATACCCAGTGGTCCTAGCAACACAATATCCAAACGCAGACACAAAGGCGAGCTAATCTTTCTGGCAGGATGCCTCGAGGTTTGAAGGAATATGGAGCAGGTCAGAGAATATAACCCATGATTACTTGCTGCTAATGACAGCATATGGACTGTTTTGCAAAGGAGGGTGTGAGTGCAGAACCTGTTCCAACTGGATCTGATTGGCTCTGATTGCAGCAGCATGACGAACTAAATGTGGATCGATTAAGAAAACAAAAACAACATTGCAAAAGTGAAAAACTGAGCCATGGTGTTATCAGGTCAATATGTTTCAAATATCCAAACACCTGACTAAATATGAGACGCAGGTTTTCTACAGGCAACAATTAGTGCAGTTGTTACCAAAGTTTGGGCGGTGAAGAGAGTTGTATATTTTCACGGGTCTGGTTGCGACTGCCTGCAGGTACGTCAGCCTTTGACTACGTACCTGCCCCCGCCAGTCAATAAACAATGTCTAATTAACATGCAGAATAAGGAACTGAATCAAGAAGAAAACCACAAACTGTTTTGATCTCCGTTTCCTGACAGTGGTAAACATGGAATACATGAAAAAGACAGAATGCAAACACTGCAAATAATAAGACTGGCGTCTCCATCAGTGGTATGTGGGGCAAAATTCACTCCACTCCATATTTTAACAAGTCCTTTGGTGAGTAATGAAAAAAAGGGCGCCTCCATGTCCAAAAGACTGTTGGTAAAACTGCAGCAGAGGGGAATTTAGTTGGCAAAGGCTAGCGGGCACAGACGATTACAAAAATACCATTGTCCAAATGGACGAGGAGGGATCTTAAAATAGCGCACAATAGGCTGTCACGGACAAACAAGGAATTCCAGGAGATTCTCAGGAGAGCTAAGGAGAGCAGAGGTGAGGAGGAAAAGGAGGCTGTGGGGTTTCTTTTAAATCCAAAGACCAGATGAGGCCCGTCTTAGCTGCTCCCGTGATTGAAAGAGAAAAAGGCCCAGAAACGCTGGCATCGCACTAACAACAAATGGACGCAGGGGTTGAAAGGCAAAAACTTCTGGGCCCTATTTGATGTCAGCGGGGTGAGTTTGTTTTGAAGACTTGCTGAGTGGCTGGAGGGAAAGATCAGAGAGTGAAACAGAAGACGGGGGTGGGAGACGCACAGAAAGAGAGATCAGAGAAGGACTACAAACCAAACATCTTCACATCAGACACCAGCAGAACCACCTGTTTCTAAAAAAACAGTTATACAATATGAGGAAAGGGTCCATCCTGAAGAACAAAAGCCAAGATATTCTTAACAGCTACACCTTTAATTCCTCAAATACTTGCCGCAACATGTTATCCTGCATCTAAAATTACCTTGCTGACAACAAAACACGCAAAAACACATCAAGAGAGATACAAAGAACTTCAGCCTAATCTGAACTATGTTACCATGATCTATTGTGAGCACCACCAGTGCTGGTATTCTGCACCCTTTACAGTGTTTGACAGCTCTCTACTTTATGCAATGAGCCACAAGAGGCTGTGGTTTTAAGTAATTTTAGGACAGCTAACAGGGATTTAGACTTCTGGCCTGTTTGGTGATATTATGTTGCTAGACAGGGTGTTAAGACTCCATTCTGGTCATGCAACCATAATGAAATCTGTTATTAGGCCATTTAACTGTAAGAGTACAGGTCTTACCTCACGAACAGTAAGAGGTCCAGGCCTAACAGATTAGATGAGAAACCATTCACTGACTTAAAAACTAAGAGATTAATAAAATGCATTCTCTGCCTGATCGGTAACTAGTGTAGGGATTTTAATATTTGGGTTATATGGGCTGTTCATCTGCTTTTTGGTAGAACACATGCTCTTACATTCAGTATGAGCTGTAACTGCCTGTGAGCTTTGTTACACACACAACATGGTGTATATTCAGTGTAAAAGATACGAAAATTAAATGTTTTCTGTGTTTGTCAAAAAAAAAAAAAAAATTAAGGCCTGAGTCTATGTTGAAACCAAATTTTTGCATGTAAGTCCTGAGGTAAACTAGTGATGTTTTTTTTTTCATGATTCCATGGTGGGATGCTTTGAGACAGACTTTATCACGTTAACTTGCTTAGATGCAAATGACGTAAGACAACCTTGTTTTATGAGAGATGTGGTCAATCCTGACCACTAACAGATGATGACCAGTTGTGAAGAGTCCTTAAATCTAATTAGTCCAAGGAGACAGAGTGGAAAACAGTTGTTTGGTGGTCTTATGTTACCTTGAGCCACTCCTCTGCTTGTTCTTTGCTCTGCACTGCCAACACCAGAGCATCAGCCCCCTGATGGACGATCTTCAGTTCATGCTTCTTCTTTTTGCCATCTTTGGGGATGTGAGTGATGCTACACCCTGACAGGGTCAGCTCCATTTGTGGGGTGTGGTCTTTAGAGGACTTGTAACACTGGGAGAAGAAAAAAAAAAGAGCCTGATCGCATTAAAAAACAAAACCTGGTGTAATATTCATCCCACTTATGAATGTGATACATGTAAGAATGGGAACAGATAGAATTGACCCTCACCAGCAGTTTGTTGTCTTTGATGACACAAAGGAGTTTGGTCCACTGGCCAAAGCGTTTCTTGCGCAACAGGAATGCACATATCCGGGCATCCTTGACCAGATCCATGGATGCTTCCTCAGATGGCCACTGGTGACGCATCTTTTGGCCTTTCCCATCCTCCTCTTCCTCATCGTACGACTCATAGGAGCTGCTCATGGCATCTGAGTCGTAGTCTGAGGACAAATGCAGAAGAGAGATGTTCAATAAAAACAATAAAAACAAAGGACATACACAGTGGTCCCAATGGCTGAGTGTAAATCTGTCACTCACTGGAGGTGATGTATTCAGGAGCTTTTCCAGGACCCAACGGGACCGCTTCCTCATAGTAACCTTCTGGTAGAGAGGAGCTGGGCAAAGGAGGAGGGCCGTTGTTTGAAGGCTGCAAAGACAACAGAGGTTTCCATAAATTAAACTGGCACTTCAGCTCCTTTAAGTCTAAAAAACTCATGCCATATGCTTACAGGATAGCCTAAGTAACTACCACTGTTTGCAAATTACATACAGATAAGTGGGAAACTGTCAGACCATGTCACAAGTTCAGTTCAAAACATGAGCCACAGATGGCAAAATACTTCACACAAAGTCCAACAATCCAGCTCAGCTTTCCATCAATCACTTCATATCTTATTGAGACAATGTCAATATTTAGTTTCAGCTACAAAGCAGATTTTTTGGGAAAATAGCAACACCCAGGGATCACCCTTCAGCGTGGGTAAGGAGACCTTCAACCTGCCATCCTGGTCAGAGCTGTGACAGTATAATAGAGCCATTTATAATGTTATCAGCCAAGCACGAGAGAAAATATTAAAGCACAAAAGACGACAGCTGAGAAGACTGAGAAAGAATGACAGTGAAGAGGAAAAGATAATAATTATATGGTACTGTGTGACAGAAAAAACATGGGCAATGCCAAGAACAGTGTTGGCTTAAGAAATCTAAAGTATAGTCTTGTTAAGACCATTTAATAATGATTGGAGCTGAGTTAAGAGTGACTTAAAAACCAAAATAAAGAAGCCAAGTTTGAAAACTAATCCATTTCTAACGACAGAAAGTTGTTGATGTTGATGCATGGCACTGATTAGACCTTAATAGGATTTCATAGCATTACTCTGCAGAGCTCATGACAAAACCAGAGAAACACATATTTGGGAAAGGGTGGAGGGGGAGAAAATGAGACCTCCCTTGTTTGGACGTGTTCTCTTTGGCACCACCGAGTTCAACAAATCCAGTTGTTAAAGTAGGGGATCAACTATGCAGCCTGATGTGATCCTGCTTGGCGAGCAGCGTTCCCCATTTCTCAGACGTCTCACCTCTTAAAAATAACAGCACTGTGGCTATAAACATCAAATCTGATAATCTCGCAGCACACAGAAACCAATGTCCCACTGGTTAAGATACAATAACACTGCAAGGCCTTCATTTACACACTGTAGAAAATGTTCACTCCAGAGTCATGTATAGATTATGTCATATTTCTCATAACGAGCCAAGTGGCCTATATTAGAAAGGGAAGCGCTATTGTGCAATATCATCATCCAAAGTGCATTCAGATTTAATGGAGACTTTAACATGTAAATTTGTACGGTGAAGTAGTTGCATTACATGTTTCAAAGTTTCTGAACCAATCCTACGCGGGTTAGTCCTAATTCTCTGAAAGGAAAGTGAGTATTTTTTTAATTCATGTTTTAACATTTCTAAACATCTCATAATATACACGTGTGTCTATTGGTCTGTTCACACAAGACTAGTATTACCAGTGAAAATCAGTTTGCAATCATTTGTATTAACTGTGGAGGTAATAAAATGAAATACCGCCCATATATCAGCAAGTGCAGAGGTCTTGCAATAGCCCTCTGCAAGATGACATTACTGTAATTTTGTTGAATATGCAACATTTTGTTTCCTCTGTGCATTTATTCAATCTATTTCCAGGTTGAGGATGAGGGAGGCTGCACTGGTGATGATAAATGAAAGTTTTAGAAAGGCTTTAAGTGCAAGTTCAGGAGGGTGCTACCATGACAAGGTATAGATATTCACTAGAAGAGCTAGCTTAAATCTTTCAGAAAAGCAATATCTGAAAAGATGACGTGGATCACATGCATGTTAGCTGCAGTAAGGACCAGTTTTTAAGTGACCGGTCTACCTTGACATCAGGACCAGGAAAGACTGTCAGTAAATATAGATAAACAGGTGAATTCATTGCATGCAAAACAAACTGGGGTTAATTTCCAACCTGTTATAAGTGCATTTACATCCTGGAAATTTTTAATTATCCTGGAAGATTTTAGAAATTTGATATTAATTGGAATTTCTGACTTTCTCATTTGCACTTTTTTATGTAATCAACATGCTATATTTGGAATTGACTTTTTAAATTTCCATTAGCAGAAATAGCCAGTTGTCCACACTATGGAAATAAGGATTTTATATGCGTAAATTATTGTCAAATGAAGCTTTTAAGATGAGTGCTTACTGGTGTAGAGGAGTACAGCATGATCCATTTAAAGCAATGTTTCTTCTGGAAGCTCATTCTAATAAGTAGGCTACACAGGCTACAGGCCAGTACCAGACAACCTCAAAGTGCATGAAATGTTGTCAAGCCATAAAAGACCTTATAAGGCCACACTCTAAGTCTCTTTGAAAGACGTTTTTTATAAAGACCATGATCAAGCTGCAATGGCTGCCGACTTTTTTTCCTCTTATGGAAAACCCCTTTGATTTCTTTTTTCATTTTATTTACTGGTGGCAGCACCAATTTTCCGCCGCAGGGCTAGTTATAAAGCGGAGAAACCCCATAACTGTTATGAAACTCTATGTGCTATGGGCCATTGGTTTCAGCTGACCCAATCAGGCGTCAGTGCTGCTGTGATGTCAGCGTTCATTGCTGTAGCAACGTGGAACATTCATAAAAAGGTTTGGCCTCAAAGTGTGAGCCTCAAATGTCTTCAAAAGCCATGTGTCACTGCACTATGAAAGCGAACAATCACTCACTTACCCTGTGTTTGTGATGAAAAGTAACTTTTGATCTTAGCAGCACATTGGATGACTGATAGACTGCCAAGGTAAAGGTTATTCTATTAGAGAAAACTAAACACATCAGTTTCGTTTTGATGCATCAGTATTTTCACTTAAATGGGTCAGATTTTGCTAAACCCTCTTTTATTAGTCTTTGGTACATTTATTTGTGTATTTGGACCCTAATAGTTCCAAAAGTTTGAATTAGAACTCTCCAGGTGCTGCAAAGCTATCTTTATATTCATTTTGTCAAAAATCCAGTGGATTTCTATAACCTGTTTTAATTCCTTCTTAATTTGTTAAGTCTATAACTAGTTACGTCACAACATTTGCATATATAAGGTCAAGACTTTGGATGAACATTTCACAGAAATGGGACACAGAGCAGCAGAGTCAACAACCTGGAGGGGGTGGGGCATGAAGTGGCTCATGTGCATTTAAAGGGCCAATGCTCAAAATGATGAAGATGGACCTGTGGAGTTGAATTAATGTAGAATTCAGACCCAAGCATTGCCTTTACAGTTTATGTAGACCACAGGGAAATGTTTCAAAATGCACTAAATTCCATTAAAAAAAAAAAAAAAGCAAAGTATGACCCCTTTAATCTCAGTTCTTTTCATATTTGTACCTTGAATGCCTTCCATTTTGGGGATGATCATTTATATTTGACTGTAAATTAGTTGGTAAATTTGATTTTGGAAACAGTGAGTATTCAGCTAGCATTGAGATTGATTAATCAAAACAAACTGGCCTAAAAAGTTATTGACTGCTCTCAGACCTACCACATGCAATAGTCCTGCAATATTTAAAGAACAGAACATGCAGTAACACATTTCGGTACTGATCTATATGGGTAATGCAGGAATATGAATGAAGAAGCATCTTTTAACCTGAAGACCTAGAACTATTTTTGTGGTAACTTTTAAAATAATTTTGATCCACATTTAAGCTTTCCCAAGTGACATATCACCATGTATTATAATATTATCCAGTGCATTGTTCAGTGAAAAATTGGGTACGATACTAAATTTAATCTACTGGTCATGTAGATTTTGAGAAATTTATAGAGTAAATTCAAAGATTTTTATATCAAAACAGAGAAAACAGAAAAAAAAAAAGGTTTTGAGCAAAATATATCATTAAATAAACATCTATCATACTATCATTTATCAAATTACATGGGTTTTACTAGTGAGCCAATGTTGAAGATGATTTGTGTGTGCATTTTCAGTCACTACATAGCCGGTAAATGTCCGA